>NW_024072809.1:0-4830 GCF_014754425.2 Oryx dammah
TCCAGCATCAGGCCCTCCCCCAGCATCACACCCTGCCCCAGCATCAGGCCCTCCCCCAGCATGAGGCCCTCGTCCAGCATCAGACCCTCCCCTATCATCAGGCCTTAGTCCAGCATCAGGCCCTCCTCCTGCATCAGGCCCTAGTCCACCATCAGACATTCCCGCCCCAGTATCAGGGCCCTCCTCCAGCATTAGGCCCTTCCCCAGCGTCAGACCCTCCCCCATCATCAGGCCTTAGTCCAGCATCAGACCATCCCCAGCATCAGGCCCTCCCCCAGCATCAGGCCTTAGTCCAGCATCAGACCCTCCCCCAGCATCAGGCCTTAGTCCAGCATCAGGCCCTCCCCCACCATCAGGCCTTAGTCCAGCATCAGACCCTCCCCAGCATCAGGCCCTAGTCCAGCATCAGACAATCCCGCCCCAGCATCAGGGTCCTCCTCCAGCATCAGGCCCTCCCCCAGCATCAGGCCCTCCCCCAGCATCAGGCGTGGCAGCCCCACTTGTCTGATGCTCCTGAGCACACTTGGGCAGCCCCAGAGCAGCAGGACAATAGCTCTTGCAGGATGTGCATCTTTAGGAATCACTGCGGAGCAGCAGCAGCTGGGATCTGTTTCAGGCCAAGGAGAGGCAAAGAAGAGGCACTTGTGCCGGAGGCAGCGGTGGGTGTGGGCACGTTCCCCAGCTCTGCTTCCTCCCCGAGGGGGCTTTGCTCTCCTGCTCTTCTCACATGGTCACTCCAGGGCCCCAGGGCTGTGTCCTTCCAGATTCACAGTCTCCTTGATATCTCAAGCCCAAGTCCTGAGGTGCGTCCCAATCCCGCATGGCAGAGGGCTGGGAACACACAAGCTCAAGGGCTGAAAGGATCCCAGGGGGACAGCCGGGCCCCAGCGGGTGGCAGAGCAGGCGATGAGGGTGGCCGCCCCCAGAGAGCCCCACAGCAGCACTGGAAGGACAGCAGGGATGCCTTAGCTCACTTGGGGACGTTGCCTGGCCTCAGCACTCAGGTGGCAACCCCAGCAGCTCTGGAGACACAGGAAGCTGGTGAGTGACACCACTCCACTCGGGCCGTGTGGGTGGGCACTGCTGACCATCGCCTCGGTTTTCATTCCGGTTCCAACTGTCCCTGCAAGGGCTGACGGGCTCCTCCTCTGAACGGCACACATGTTTTCTCTGTGGGTGAACACATCCCGGCTTGTTTCTGTCGGCACTGTTGTCGCTCTTCATGTGTTTTCCTCTTTCCAACCTGTGCTTGCTGCTCTTCCAGTTGAACTTAGGAGCAGCCCTTATTTTCTGCATTTCCTAGTTGTCAGCGTTCCCTGGGGCTTCCCAGGTGGCGCTAGCGGTAAACATCCTGCCTGCCACTGCAAGAGATAACGAGAGATGTGGGTTTGATCCCTGGGTTGAGAAGATGCCCTGGAGAAGGGCATGGCAACCCACTCCAGTATTCTTGCCTGGAGAATCCCATGGACAGAGGAGCTAGTGGGCTACAGTCCCTGGGGTCACAAAGAGTCAGACACGACTGAAGCAGTAGAGCACACACTCAGGTTTTAGTTCAGTCACTCAGTTGTGTCCAACTCTTTGCCACTCCGTGGACTGCAGCACTCCAGGCTTGGCTGTAATTCACTGTCTCCTGAAGTTTGCTCAAACTCATGTCCATCGAATCAGTGATGCCATAGAACCATCTCCTTCCTGTTGCATCCACCAGAGAGGTGGCTGGGGCTCGGCAAAGTGCGTGGTCCCACTGCGTGGATGTGAACCTGCCCTCACCACTCCCTAACCGCGCGACCATCACTGTCTCCTCCTCTGTAAATCGGGAGGTGGCAGCACCTGCTTGGTAAGGGGCACACAGCATCTGGTATATAATCAATGCACCATCCAGCTCAGTGCTGTATTTACTAATAATAGGGATAGCATTGAATAATCTGCTCCTTTTTCTCTCTTCTCACTTCACTGTGCTCCAGACCACATCTGTTTCACTCACCCTGTAAATCCCACACCCAGCAAAAAGAAGACACTCAACAAATATCTGGCTGAAGAGGCAGGAACATACCCTGTCCTTAAGGAGATGAAGCCGAGCGAGATGGGGGCCTGATGATAACACTGTGTGAGGAGGAGACCCCAGGAGGACCTGCGTGGCTGTGGGCTGGCGTGAGGGGCATGGGCAGAACCCCTCATGAGCTCCTGGGGATGGGGAAAGTGGCAGGAAGGAGGGGATGCTGTTCCTTGTGGGGTGCCCACAGATTGTACCTCACTCCTCACTGATGAGCACTTAGGCCATTTCCAAACACTTGTCACTGTTCTGGAGGAAACAATCATTGCCCAGCTCCCACTCAATCCATTTCGTAGAATATGTTTCTCATTGGAGTATAAACATCTGCTTTATTCATTCCATGCTCCGTCATCCACCCATCCAGCCAGCCATCTGTTCATCCATCCATCCACCCATCTACTCATCAACTGATCTGATCATCTCGGACCCTAAAGAAGACAGATGCCTCCTCTGCTCCTACCGGGAGGACACCCAGCATGCTAGGAGCCTCGTGGGAACAGCGGGGGAGACACAGAAGGGACATGCATGCAGACCCTCCTCCCTCTGAAAGGTGAAGCACCCACCTGGTCCTAACGGCTCCTTGCTGGTGTGTCCAGGCCCGCCCTTTTCCTTCTTGCCAAACCAACGACCGATGGAGGACTTGATGCCCTTCTTCTTTGGGGCTTTCTGCAGCGAGTCCTGGCTGCTGTTGCTGTTGCTGGGGTTGCCCCCGGGACCATCCTGAGAGCCTGTCGAGCTTCGGGGAGAGAAAATGACCTTTAACTGGCACCCTTGTGCAAACACACACCCCTCCACAAGACCTACTGATAGAACCGGCCACCCAGCAACACCCACGCCTCAACCTCGCAGCAGACAGTGGAGTCTCCTTCACCAACCACACTCCACACGAGCAATGCAGGCTTCCGGCCACAAACAACGGCCCCAGGAAGCTGAGGTTCTCTGACTGGAGCTCTCCCCCAAGGAGGGAGGTCTTCACTCCAGACCAGCTGGTGCAGAGGGCGCTCCGACCCTCCCTCAGGGTTGCTGCTCGGCAGGTGACGACGCTCCCAGAGAAGGCGAGCTCCCCAGTTCTGGGCAGTTCCCCCCGCCTCCTGCAGGGTGACCGCCCTCGGCCGTGGCAGGAGAGCGAAGGTCACTGTGCAGGGCTGCTGGTCAGGGGACCACGTGCCCTACATCGAGTGCTGCCTGGCTCACGACGGGAGCTCAGCAGGTGGGGGTCTGAATGAGGACAGTGGCAGTCACAGGAGGGGACAGACAGTCTCCTGAGAGGAGACCCCTGAGGAAAAGGGAGGGACCCTCAAGAGCAAATCCGAGAGGCACGGAGCCATAACCATCAGGAACGCACCCCAGGCCGGGCAGACCTCTAGCAAGAGCAGGAAGAAACCTCCCACAGGAGTCAATACGTAGAGACAGATGTTTTCTAAAATCACTGAGGTCACTGAGCTCTTCTACCCCAGCACCTGAAGTTCACCACTAAACACAGCCACCGAATCCAGTGGGATTCCTTTACAATCATCCTTGCAACTCTTTCAAGAGAAGAGGTGCAGGGCTCCTGAAACTGACGACGAGGCGAGCAGGCCCCTTACTTGCGGGCATCCCTGATGTCCTCGTCGCTGGCTGTGCGCAGTGACCCCGTGAGCCGGTCCAGCCGAAGGGACCGCAGCGAGGCGGAGGTCGAGCTTTCACATTTGATGGTGTCATCTTCTACCTCTTCCTGTATAGTTGGCAGCTGAGGGAGTGAGGTAAGTGTAAAATTGGCTAACAATAGACTGTGTCGAAAAAGGCAATCACACAGGCTTTACATTATAACCAGAAACTTATTTGAAAAGATATTAGCTATGCTATCCGCCAAGTACACAAAAATGCCTTGTTCTAGCTTAATGCCATCTTGAAGGACTGTTTGTTCAAGAGAAGCGGGGCCGTGGAGCAGCGAGAGCACCCCACTGAGTGCAGAGACCCCGGACGGGAGCCTCCCTGCAGCCGGGCTCTGCACTCCCTGAAATCCAGCCAACAGATGCCAGGCAGGACAGCAGAGCCACGCCAGCACCGTGAACCCTGCATGGCATGAACTGCCCTGATGAAAGGACTGTGCTCATCGCCAGATGCTGCTCAGAAGCACCACTAGCAAGAGTAAGAAACCTCTCAGCAAAGCCGTCCAGACCTTTCTATTTGAACGAGAAAAGGACACAGCTTGTACCACCACCCAAGGTCATTTGTAGTGATGATGCAGGTTACTGAACCCATGACAACAAGTGAAACACAGAAAAGGTACCGAAGCCCTCCATGCGAACACCATGTGTCTGGCTTGTGTTTCTCAGTAACATACAGACCGGGGGCTACACACTGAAGTGCGTACACCCAGTTTGAGTGTCATTTGCTCACTGTGGTTTACATAAAGCTCTCCTAGGTCTTCACTAAGAATTAATCTTGTATCAACCTAGAGGGGTGGGATGGGGAGGGAGATGGGAGGGAGGTTCGAAAGGGAAGGGATGTATGTGTACCTATGGATGGTTCATGTTGACGTTTGACAGAAAAGAACAAAAGTCTGTAAAGCAATTATCCTTCAATTAAAAAATAAACTAATTAAAAAACAAAAAGATGATCTCGCCTGAACTCCCAGCTTTTCCGCTAGTCCTGGGTCTGAAGATAGGAAAGACACTGGTGGCAACGGTGTGGGGAACAGATGAACCCCTTCGGGGTCCAGACAGGTCTCACTTATACTTTTGGGTGTGTGGTTAAGCAGGGGAGCTTTGAGGAAACATGCATGGCAAGTATTTTTA
>NW_024072810.1:0-4829 GCF_014754425.2 Oryx dammah
AAATCTTGTGGGGGTGCACTCAAGGTAGTGCTGTTTACACAAGAGGCATGTGATGGGATCCTCTGAATTTAACCTAAGGCAGGCTGCAGTCCATGGGGTCACTAGGAGTCGGACTGAGCGACTTCACTTCCACTTTTCACTTTCATGCATTGGAGAAGGAAATGGCAACACACTCCAGAATCCCAGGGACGGGGGAGCCTGGTGGGCTACTGTCTATCGGGTCACACAGAGTCGGACACGACTGAAGCGACTTAGCAGCAGTAGCAGCAGCAGAGTAGCAGGGTTCTGGGTGAGTCTCCATCAATTTCCTGAAACCCATTGACCTCTACATCTTCACACTTGACAGTAGTGGTTTAAATTGACTCTTTTTTTAAAAAAATATTAATTGGGTTATAATTTACCATGCTGTCTTAGTTTCAGGTGTACAGCAAAGTGAATCAGTTATATGCACTCTTTTTTAGCTTCTTTTTCCATATAGGCCATTACAGAGTGTTGAGTAGAGTTTCGTGTACTGTACAGTAGGTCTTTATTAGTTGTCTATTTTATATATAGTAGTGTATATATGTCAATCCCAATTTTCAATTTTATCCCTCCCCTTACCTCCCAGTAACCATGTCTGTAACTCTTTTTGTTTTGTAGATAAGTTTGATTGTACCCTTTTATTTTTTAGATTCCACATATAAGCAATATTATACGATATTTTATTTTCTCTTTATGACATCCTTCACTCTGTATGACAGTCTTCAGGTCCATCCAGGTCTCTGCAAATGGCACAATTTTGTTCCTTTTTATGGTTGAGTTCTATTCCATTGTATACATGTGTCACATCTTCTTTATCCATTCCTCTGTTGATGGACACTTAGGTTGCTTCCATATCTTGGCTATTGTGAGTAGTGCTGCAATAAATACTGGGATGTATGTATCTTTTTGAATTATGGTTTTCTCCAGATATTTGCCCAGGAGTGGGATTGCTGGATCTCAGAAGCAATAAGGATACTTTCATGAGCTAGGTGGTAACATACATAATAAAAGTGGTGTTTAGAAGATCTGGCGGTCTAAGATGAATCCTTCATTCTTGCCTAGAGGGAAGAAGGCGGAGGAAGGATGATTTGAGGTTTTGGCAGTCAGGGACAGAGTCAGCCTCTAGGCAAACTGCGGGCTCCACCATCAGATCCCAGGGGTCTGGAGGCTGAGTTATCCCTGGGCTCTGCTATAAAGAGTACATGGGGGGGGGGGTCCTGGCAACCCTACTCTCTCTCTCCCCTTGAGAGCATTCAATATCCCCTTCAGGGGCTCCATGGCCTCACTTCCTTCAGGACACAAACCCTTCCTCTATGGAACTGACCCTCTTCTGCTTTCTGACTCTTTGGAAGAAGGGCCTCTGTGCCTCGTTGTTAGTCCAAGGCTCCTCCTTTGGCCTCAGATTGGGGTGCTGTCATTGGGGCCACTAGCCCAGGTCTCAGCCAGGAACCCTGCCCCCTTCTCACTGTACTCTCCACCCTGGAGGTAAGCCCTGTTCAGGTCCTGCCCCTTCCCGGGCCCAGCTATGACCAGTCTACACACCATCAAGCCCAGCCTTCCACAGCCCCATCTGTGCTGGTGCCTCAGGGCTCAGGACTCTTCCGTTTAAACATTCAAATACATCATTTGCATGTTAGTTGCCTGCAGCTTCTGGCCCTGAAAAGTCTCCATTGTTTGTCTAGAATATGTTGGATAGTTCCTATTTACATTTGAACACAGAAATTTCTAGTCCCTCATGCCTCTGTGTCTTCTCTGCCCCCTCTATCCAAGATACCTCCCTCTGGTGGGGGCTCTTTACATTACTGTGACACTGCCCCCAGGCATCAGTGTGCTAATTTGCACTTCCCAGAGGTCACTTGGCCTATCAGGCTGTTTGACATTTGCTTCAGCAAGCAAGGAATGGAAGTCTCACTATTCAAGTGGAAAACACCAGGCTTGGGGGAGGGCAGGGGAGCAGCAACACCTATCTTGGTTTGAAAGTGAAAGTGAAGTCCCTCAGTCATGTCCGACTCTTTGCGACCCCATGGACTGTAGCCTACCAGGCTCCTCTGTCCATGGAATTTTCCAGGCAAGAGTACTGGAGTGGGTTGCCATTCCCTCTCCAGGGGATCTTCCTGACCCAGGGATAGAACCTGGGTCTCCCACATTGCAGGCAGACGCTTTACTGTCTGAGCCACCAGGGAAGCTAGTTCCCCAAGTTAATGACACCATATCAACCGCAGCTTCTTACCTGGATTGCCCTTTCTGACTCTGCTACTTAAAGCAGCATGACTGCAGCTAGACCACGTGGTGGGTAGCATTCCTGGTGCTTGGCTATGGTTGTGAGCACTCTGGCTTAGCCTCTCCAATTCTCAGTCACAGAAACCAATCCAATTCTCAGTCACAGAAACCAAGGCCAGAACTTAACTCCTTTTCATCCTCACTTCTCAGGATGGTACCAAGCCTTGCAGATTTGATTAGGTTTACTTTATGATGCAATGCATAGTTGGTATTTGTAAATGTTCCATGAGTGTTTGAGGAACAATTCTCCAATTATGGAGCCCAATGTTGTGTGTGTTTACATTATATCAAGTTTGTGGGCTGTGTTGGTCAAATCCATGCACTTGCTGAGTTTTTTTCTTTTTTCTTATTGAACCTACCAGTCACTAAGACATGTTAAAATCTCCCACTATGATACTCTGATGGTGGATCTATCTATCAAGCTCTCCTTATAATTCTGTTCATTTTTGCTTTACAAAGATGTATTTTTGAAGCTATTTCATCAGAGGCATGCAAATCTAGAACTGTTATAGCTTCATAGTGAACCATCGAGGGCTTCCTCAATGGTAAAGAATCTGCCACGACTGGTAAAGAATCTGGCTGACAATGCAGATTCATGGATTCAATCCCTGGGTTGGGAAGATCCCCTGGAGGAGGGCATGGCAGTTCACTCCAGTATTCTTGCCTGGAGAATCCCATGGACAGAGGAGCCTGGTGAGCTACAGTCCAAAGGGTCACAAACAACTGGATACAACTGATGGATTGAGCACATAGAGAACCAAGTTATTAATCATAAGATGTAATTTTCATTAATGTATGAATGCTTTTGGCCTCAGGGTCTGTTTTGACTAATATTAGACTAACTTCATAAGCTTTCTTTTGGTTAGTAGTGTGTACCTTGTATGTTTCCACACATCCTAACTTTCCTGTCTCTGCTATTATGTTTTAGATGTGCTCTTGGAAACAACATACAGTACAAATTTCTTTCTTTTATATCCCATAGGCAATCATTGTCTTTTAACTGTAGAGTTTAGTTCAGTATGTTTAAATTTATTTCTATCATCTGGTTTTGTGCTTTCTGTTTGTCCCATTTTTTTCTGTTTCTTTTTATTGTGTCCTCTTTTGATTTCTTTTAAATGTTTTGTGTGTGTGGCCGGGAGGCTCTTCATTGCAAGAGCATGTTTTATTTCTTGTAAAATATGCTTACCACAGGCTTTCTTGTCAGGATTAAATGAGATGAAGAAACTCATATGAAATATTTATCCAGTGCTTAACACAGAGTAAGCACGGCTAAATGGGAACTATTATTAGAGGTTCTAGTACTCTTTCATCTTTGGTTTTCCCTTGTCTCTTGCAGTTCCACTTCTGTTGTTCTCCTTTCTGCTGACAATATCCCATTTGTTGTCAGTCTGTTTTCTTTCATTTCTCCTTTCCAGGCATTTGATTTCCTGTTTCTGCTCACTCTTCAATCCCTAAGGCAACTCGGTGGTGAAGCCCTTCAGGGAGGAGTCTGTGTGCTGTGGCTCTGTGGCACAGTAGGTGCGGGAGAAGACAGTGGCACCTTGACTGAATCCCATTCCACAAGGTGATGGAGGTCCCCCCCAACACGGGGCTGCATTTGCGTGTCATTCTAGGCTGGCCATGGTGAAACTGAATCTGCTGCAATCATCAGTTTCTATGAAATGGGTATAAGGCCCGAGAACCCACCAGTCAAGAAACAGTTTAATTCTTCGTGTCTCTTCCTAGAGAGGATGGCCAGATCCTGGCTGACTGCTCTTAAGAAGTTGTCCCGCTGTGAGAGTGTGGGTGTCACCATACTAGGAATTTGTGTATGTACTAAGCAGAGCCTGGAAAGAGGAACCATTTGTACTCAAACACATTGTGGTCAGAAGAAAACTTTGTCATCATTGTTGTGACAGAACTGCAGCTAAATTTAGCAAGCTACATATTTTGTGTGTGTGCCTGTGCACATGTGTGATGCCTGGAGAAAGTAACACATTATGTTTCCAAAAGCGAAGACTCCCCAGACCAAAAAGAAAACCTTCTTCTCACCTGGTATTTGATTGCCATGATGATTCCTCACTCCACTTACTTCATATATTTGCTTTTTCTGTGTCCTGTGTTCAGTTCAGTCTTTCAGTTGTGTTGGCTTCCCTGTCCATCACCAACTCCTGGAGCTTGCTCAAACTCATGTCCATAAAGTCGGGGACGCCATCCAACCATCTCATCCTCTGTCATCTTCTTCTCCTCCTGCCTTCAGTCTTCCCCAGCATCAGACTCTTTTCCAATGAGTCAATTCTATGTGTCAGGTGGCCAAACTATTGTAGTTTCAGTTTCAGCAACAGTCCTTCCAATGAATATTCAGGACTCATTTCCTTTAAGTTTGACTGATTTGATCTCCTTGCAGTCCAACGAACTCAAGAGTCTTCTCCAACACCACAGTTCAAAAGCATCAATTCTTTGGCACTCAGCTTTCTTTATAGTCCAGCTCTCACATCCATACATGACTGCTGGAAAAACCATAGTGTTAACTAGATGGACCTTTGTTG
>NW_024072812.1:0-4829 GCF_014754425.2 Oryx dammah
AAAGTTGGCTTAAAGCTCAACATTCAGAAAATGAAGATCATGGCATCTGGTCCCATCACTTCATGGGAAATAGATGGGGAAACAGTGAAAACAGTGGCTGACTATTTTTCTGGGCTCCAAAATCACTGCAGATTGCAGCCATGAAATTAAAAGACACTTACTCCTCGGAAGGAAAGTTATGACCAACCTAGATAGCATATTCAAAAGCAGAGACATTACTTTGGCAACAAAGGTCCATCTAGTCAAGGCTATGGTTTTTCCAGTGGTCATGTATGGATGTGAGAGTTGGGCTGTGAAGAAGGCTGAGTGCCGAAGAATTGATGCTTTTGAATTGTGGTGTTGGAGAAGACTCTTGAGAGTGCCTTGGACAGCAAGGAGATCCAACCAGTCCATTCTGAAGGAGATCAGCCCTGGGATTTCTTTGGAGGGAATGATGCTAAAGCTGAAACTCCAATACTTTGGCCACCTCATTCGAAGAGTTGACTCATTGGAAAAGACTCTGATGCTGGGAGGGATTGGAGGCAGGAGAAGAAGGGGACGACAGAGGATGAGATGGCTGGATGGCATCACCAACTCGATGGACATGAGTTTGAGTGAACTCCGGAAGTTGGTGATGGACAGGGATGCCTGGCGTGCTGCGATTCTTCACAGAGTCGGACATGACTTAGCAACTGAACTGAACTGAACTGAACAGATATAAAATACAGCAGGGGGCAAGCCAACAACTGCAGGGTCAGAAAACTGAAGCCCATAGAACACCAGGCTTCTTACACTCCCTGTGTTTGTTTCCACTTTGTTTACCATTTTTAAAAAATTATTAATTATTTACTTGTGGCTGCACTGGGTCTCCACTGCTGTGCATGGGCATTCTCTAGCTGTGCTGAGCATAGGCTCCTCACTGCAGTGGCTTCTCTTGTACCTGAGCACAGGTGTAGGGTGCACGGCCTTCAGTAGTTACAGCACACAGGCTCAGTAGTTGTGGCTCACAGGCTCTAGAAAACGCACGTTCAGTAGCTGTGGAGCATGGACTTAGCTGCCCCACGGCATGTAAAACCGTCTCGGACCAGGGATTGAACCCCTATACCTTGCATTGGCAGGTGAATTCTTAACCACTGGACCACCAGGGAAGGCCGACCCTTGTTTTTTTAATTAAAAAAGAAAAACACCTTTCATTTTCACTAGAATTAGCTGTATGTGGGGGAAACCAAGGGAAGGGAGTTTTTTCCCAAGCTAGAACAAAAATACTGGTGAGTAGGAAAACCCAGCCCTCCTTCTGAGTTCCCCCTTTCTCTCACACCAGCTCTACTTCCAGCACTTCTGACACCAGAATAGGGGTGTGGGTGATTGCCCCAACGCAAACAAGTCTCTGACAGCGGCTGGGTGCCCTACAATTCAACTCAAGTCTGACACCATCTACCTGGAGACCCTACAGGTGAAGGGCTCTGCCTTCCTCCACCTTCAGACACCCATTGCAAGCCCAGGTTGTTTCGTATGTTTCTGACCGACTGGTTATAGATTGGAGGCTCCCATACCCACTCCTTGTGTTTAGTTTAATTTGCAAGAGTAGCTCACACACCTCAGAGAAATCTTTTACTTACCCAATTACCAGTTTCTTAGGAAAGGATATACAGCTCAGAGCCGGATGGAAGAGATGCACAGGGCCAGGTATGGGGAAAGGGCGCTTAACTTATGCTCTTGGAACACAGCAGTCTCCCCAAACCTTCTAGGTGTTTACCAACCTAGAAGCTCTCTAAACACTGTTTTGGGTTTTCAGGGAGGCCTCGTGACACAGGTGTGATTGATTACTTCATTGGCCATCGGTGCCTGATTCAACCTGACCCCCTCCCTGGAGATCAGGGAGTGAGATTCTAAGTTCCACCCCTCTAATCACCTGGTTGATTCCCCCAGCAACTAGCCCTTATCCATAGGCTGTTTCCAAAAGTCACCTCATTAAAGTAACAAAAGACACATTTTTGGCTCTAATCACTTAGGAAATCCCAAGGGTTTTAGGACCCCTAGACCAGGAACCAAAAGAAGACCAAATGCAGATTTCTTGTTATAAATTGGGATATCTCAGCTTGCTTTCATCATCATCATTATTGAGCAAAGTGGAAACAGTGGGACACAAATTGAGAGAACGGTGAAGGTAAATCTCAGAATAGCACCGTAAGTACTTAGCAGAAGCTTCTTTCCTGGAAAATCTTTTCAGAGTCGAATCCTAGAGATCCTCATTTATATATTCTGAAAAGAGTCCCGGCTTCATTTTCATCATCCCATATCAGTATTCTATTATATTGCACACTCCTGCTTTTTCCAGTGCAAAACACAAGATAGGCAGACTCTCAGAAAAGAACAGAGGTAAAAATTACAAACATTATCTCAGTCAGTATGCACATCAACAAGTAAGGGTTCCCATACCTTTTAACTGATGAGAAAACTGAGGCTCAGAAAGATAACTTGTTTGAAGTCACAGAGTTGGAGGTGGCAGAGCAAGAATTTCATGCCTAGCTATAATGACCCTGATATTATGTTTTACCTTACTATACCACACCAACTAACAAAATGATGTACAGTCAATTCTGAAGAAACCAGTGCTAAATAACTGCTCTCTTCCTTGTAAAGCTGCCAGACAGGCTGAAGGAAAAGGAAGAAAGGGAGGACATCATCAACCAGCCTCTGTTTCCTCATCTCTGAGTTCTCAGGGATAATAAGAACTAGATGAAATAAGTACCTACTCTAAGACACTAAGGGCTTTGTATGATTCATCTCATTTTAGTCCTCACAACAACCTGAAAGCATAGCCATTGTTCCTAACTTACAGATGGAAAACAGAGGCCAAAAGATTAGATCATTTAACTAGCTAGCAATCAAGCTGGGCTCAAGAAGGAAAAAGGAAATCAAATATACCTGGAGACAAAGGAAAACAAAAATACAGTGATCAAAAAACTATGGGACACAGCCAAAGCAGCTCTAAAAGGGAAGTTTATAGCAATGCAAATTTATCTCAGGAATCCAGAAAAATTGCAAATAAACAGTGTAACCTTACACCTAAAGGAACTAGAGAAAGAAGAACAGAAACCAAAGAGAGTAGATGGAAAGAAATCATAAAGATCAGAACAGAAATTAATGAAATGGAGATTAAAAAACAATAGAAAAAATCAATGAAATTAACAGATGATTCTTTGAAAAGATAAATGAAATTGATAAACATTTAACCAGACTCATCAAGAAGAAAAGGACCCAAACCAATAAAACCAGAAATAAAAAAAGAGTTATAATTGACTTCACAGAAATACAAAGGACTATAAGAAACTACTATGAACAACTATATGCCAATAAAATGGACAGATTTTTAGAAAGGTAAAATCTCCCAAGACTGAGCCAAGAATAAATATAAAATTGAACAGACCAATTATCAGTAACAAAATTGAATCAGTAATTTTAAAACTCCCAACAAACTAAAGTCCAGGATCATATGGCTCACAGATGAATTCTACCAGACATTTAAAGAAGAGTTAACCCTCTCCTCAAACTATTCTAAAAATTGCAGAGGAAGGAACACTTCTGAACTCATTCTTTGAGGCCAGCATCACTCTGATACCAAAACCAGACACATATATTACAAAAAAAGAAAATTACAGACCAATACCACTGATGAACATAGATGCAAAAATCCTCAAAATATTAGCAAACCAAATCTAACAATACATTAAAAGAATCATACACCATTATCAAGTCAGATATATCCTAGGGATGCAAGTATTTCTCAATACTGGCAAATCAATCAACGTGATACATCAACCTAACAAATTGAAGAATAAAAACCATACGATCATCTCAATAGAGGCAGAAAAAGCTTCTGACAAAATCCAACATCCATTTATGATTTAAAAAAAAATAAAACTCTGCAGGAAGTGGGTATGGGGGATCATATCTCAACATATTAAAGGCCACAGCTAACATCATACTCAATGGTGAAAAGGTGGAAGCATTTCCTCCAAGATCAGGAACAAGACCAGGACACCCACTCTCACCACTTTCAGTTAACATAGTATTAGAAGTCCTAGCCACAGTGATCAGAGAAGAGGAAATCAAATGAAACCAAACTGGAACAGAAGTGAAACTGTCACTATCTGCAGATGACATGATACTATACATAGAAAATCCCAAAGATACCACCAGAAAACTACTCGAGCTCATCAATGAATCTGGTAAGATTGCAGGATAGAAAATTAATATGCAAAAATCTGTTGCATTTCTACACACGAACAACAAAATAGCAGGAAGAGAAATATAGGAAATTTACTATTGCATCAAAAAGAATAAAATACCTAGGAATAAACTTACCTAACGAGTTACACTCTTCACATAAGGTAGCCAAAGTATTGGAGTTTCAGCTTCAGCATCAGTCCTTCCAATGAACACTCAGGACTGATCTCCTTTAGAATGGACTGGTTGGATCTCCTTGCTGTCCAAGGGACTCTCAAGAGTCTTCTCCAACACCACAGTTCAAAAGCATCAATTCTTCGGCGCTCAGCATTCTTCACAGTCCAACTCTCACATCCATACATGACCACTGGAAAAACCATAGCCTTGACTAGATGGACCTTTGTTGCCAAAGTAATGTCTCTGCTTTTGAATATGCTATCTAGGTTGGTCATAACTTTCCGTAAGCGTCTTTTAATTTCATGTCTGCAATCACCATCTGCAGTGATTTTGGAGCCCCACAAAATAAAGTCTGACACTGTTTCCACTGTTTCCCCATCTATTTCCCATGAAGTGATGGGACCGGATGCCATGATCTTCATTTTCTGAATGTTGAGCTTTAA
>NW_024072813.1:0-2606 GCF_014754425.2 Oryx dammah
GAGCTGGAGCAGCCGGGGCAGGCTTCCCGTCCCCTGATACAGGGATCTGCGGCATTCCATGGAGGCTTTCCCACGAGGGTTTCCCACAGGGCTGTCACACGTGCCACTGTGGTGTGAGTGGATCCTCGGTGTGCAAGTCTACGCAGTGCAGGGAAATCAGGTTCTTCTGCAGTGGACTGAGACATTTTGTGCACATTGGGAATGGTGGCACCAACGCTGGAGTTCCTTTCGAATTTCATGAGGAGAGCGCCTCCTCCGAGATGCGCCAGGAAAGCCGGGAGTCCTTTCCCGATGAAGCAGGGATTTTAACCCACATCTAGAGCTATGAGTAGGAAACGGGGCTCCTCTTGATGTGGCCGGGACCCTCGGGGTTCCTCTCGAGTGGAGGCGGGAATATAGGGTAACTTCTTGAGTTGCAGCATCGGTGTGAAGGACCCTTTCGAAGATCCAGAGGGAAGGTGTGATTTGCCTCGAGTTGCATCAGCGGAAACCGGCCTCATTTCACCTGGAGGGGAGAACCTCGTGGATTTCTCGAGTTGTGGCGGGACCTTCTCGAGTTACGACGTTGACCTCTGTGACCCTCCCTTGTGGCCTCAGAAAGGCCAGTCTCCATGCGAGTTGCGAGCGGCCTGTCGGGAATCCTCTGCAGTCGGTACCGAGGCCTAAGTCCTCATGTGGAGTCTATGACGGAACCTGAGGATTCCTCTCCAGTGCTGACATGGATCTTGGTTTACTTCTGGAGGCACCACAGGGGAATCTCTCCTAGTATCGATTGGGGACATGAAGGTCGGCTTTCCTCATGAGGTGCAGCAGCCATGGCAGGCTTCCCATCGCCTTGATACAGGGATCTGTGGCATTATATGGAGGCTTTCCCACGAAGGTTTCTCACAGGGCTGTCACACGTGCCACTGTGGTGTGAGTCGATCCTCGGTGTGCAAGTCGACGCCGTGCAGGTAAATCAGGTTCTTCTACAGTGGACTGAGACATTTTGTGCACATTGGGAATGGTGGTACCACCGCTGGAGTCCCTCTCGAATTTCCTGTGGAGAGCGCCTCCTCCGAGATGCACCAGGAAAGCCAGGAATCCTTTCCCGACGAAGCAGGGAATGGAAGCTTCATCTAGAGCTATGAGGAGGAAACGGGGCTCCTCTTGATGTAGGCGGGACCCTCGGGGTTGCTCTCGAGTGGAGGTGGGTATGTAGGGAAACTTCTTGAGTTGCAGCAAGTGTGTGAAGGAACCTTTCGTAGATCAAGAGGGAAGGTGTGATTTGCCTAGAGACACCTCAGCGGAAACGGGCCTCATTTCACCTGGAGGCGAGAACCTCGTGGATTTTCTCGAGTTGTGGCGCGACCTTCTCAAGTTACGACATTGACCTCTGGGAACCTCCTTTGTGGCCTCAGGAGAGGCCATTCTCCATGCAAGTTGCGAGCGGCCTGTCGGGAATACTCGGTATTCTGTGCCATGGCCTAAGTCCTCGTCTGGTGTCTATGACCGAAACTAAGGATTCCTCTCCACTGCAGACATGGATCTTGGGGTACTTCCAGAGGCAACCACAGGGGAATCTGTCCTAGTCTCGAGTGGGGACATGCAGGTCCGCATTCCTCACGAGCTGGAATAGCCGCGGCAGGCTTCCCGTAGCCTTGATACAGGGATCTGCGGCATTCCATGGATGCTTTCCCACGAGGGTTTCCCACAGGGCTGTCACACGTGCCACTGTGATATGAGTCGTTCCTCGGTGTGCAAGTTGACGCAGTGCAGGGAAATCAGGTTCTTCTGCAGTGGACTGAGATATTTTGTGCACTTTGGGAATGGTGATACCACCGCTGGAGTTTCTCTCGAATTTCCTGTGGAGAGCGCCTCCTCCGAGATGCGCCAGCAAAGCCGGGAACCCTTTCCCGACGAAGCAGGGACAGGAACCCTCATCTAGTGCTCTGAGGAGGAAACGGGGCTCCTCTTGATGTGGGCGGGACCCTCGGGGTTCCTCTCGATTGGAGGCCGGTATGTAGGGGAACTTCTTGAGTTGCAGCAATGTTGTGATAGACCCTTTCGAAGAACAAGAAGGAAGGTGTGATTTGCCTCGCGACGCCTCAGCGGAAATGGGCCTCATTTCACCTGGAGGGGAGAACCTCGTGGATGACCTCGAGTTGTGCCGGGACCTTCTCGAGTTACAACGTGGACCTCTGGGACCATCCCTTGTGACCTCAGGAAGGGCCAGTCTCCATGCGAGTTGCGAGTGGCCTGTCGGGAAACCTCTGCAGTCGGTAACGGGGCCTAAGTACTCGTGTGGAGTCTATGACGGAACCTGAGGATTACTCTCCAGTGATGACATGGGTCTTGGTGTACTTCTGGAGGCAACACAGGGGATTCTGTCCTAGTCTCGAGTGGGGACATTCAGGTCCGCATTCCTCACGAGCTGGAGCAGCCGTGGCAGGCATCCCGCCGCCTTGATACAGGGATCTGCGGCATTCCATGGAGGCTTTCCCACGAGAGTTTCCCACAGGGCTGTCACACGTGCCACTGTGGTGCGAGTCGATCCTCGGTGTGCAAGTCGACGCAGTGGAGGGAAATCAGGTTCTTCTGCAGTGGACTGAGACATTTTGTGCACA
>NW_024072813.1:2706-4829 GCF_014754425.2 Oryx dammah
TGATTTGCAACAAGGGTGTGATACTCCCTCTCGAAGATCAAGAGGGAAGGTGTGATTTGCCTCGAGATTCCTCAGCGGAAAATGGCCTCATCTAGCTTGGAGGGGAGAATCTCGTGGAGTTTCTTGAGTTGTGGCGGGACCTTTTCGAATTACGACGTTGACCTCTGGGAACCTCCCTTGTGGCCTCAGGAAAGGCCAGTCTCCATGCTAGTTTCTAGGTGCTTGTCAGGATTCCTCTGCATTCTGTGCCATGGACTAAGTCCTCGTCTGGAGTCTATGAGGGAACCTGAGGATTCCTCTGCACTGCTGACATGGCTCTTGTGGTACTTCCGGAGGCAACCACAGGGGAGTCTGTCCTAGTCTCGAGTGGGGACATGCACGTCCGCATTCCTCATGAGCTGGAGCAGCCGCGGCAGGCTTCCCGTCGCCTTGATACAGAGATCAGCGCCATTCCATGGAGGCTTTCCCACGAGTGTTTCCCACAGGGCTGTCACACGTGCCACTGTGGTGTGAGTTGATATTCGGTGTGCAAGTCGACGCAGTGCAGGGAAATCAGGTTCATCGGCCGTGGGCTGAGACATTTTGTGCACATTGGGAACCGTGGCACCAGCCCTGGATTTCTCCTCGAAATTCATGTGGAGAGCGCCTCCTCCGAGATGTGCCAGAAAAGCCGGGAATCCTTTCCCGACGAAAAAGGGAATGGAAACCTCATCTAGAGCTATGAGGAGGAAACGGGGCTCCTCTTGATGTGGACGGGACCCTTGGGGTTCCTCTCGAGTGGAGGCGGGTATGTAGGGGAACTTCTTGAGTAGCAGCAAGGGTGTGAAGGACCCTTTCGAAGTTCAAGAGGGAAGGTGTGATTTGCCTCGAGACTCCTCAGCAGAAACGGGCCTCATTTCACCTGGAGGGGAGAACCTCATAGATTTTCACGAGTTGTGGCGGGACCTTCTCGAGTTACGACGTTGACTTCTGGGACCCTCCCTTGTGGCCTCAGGAAAGGCCAGTCTCCATGCGAGTTGCCAGCGGCCTGTCGGGAATCCTCAGCATTCCGTTCCATGGCCCAAGTCCTCGTCTGGCGTCTATGACGGAACCTGAGGATTCCGCTCCACTGCTGACATGGAACTTGGAGTACTTCCGGAGGCAACCACAGGTGAGACTGTCCTAGTCTCGAGTGGGGACATGCATGTCCGCATTCCTCACGAGATAGAGCAGCCGCGGCAGGCTTCCCGTCGCCTTGATACAGGAATTTGCGTCATTCTATATAGGATTTACCACGAGGGAATCCCACAGGGCTGTCACACGTGCCACTGTGGTGTGAGTCGATCCTCGGTGTGCAAGTCGACGCAGTGCAGGGAAATCAGGTTCTTCTGCAGAGGACTGAGTCATTTTTTGCACATTGGAAATGGTGGCACCACCGCTGGAGTTCCTCTCGAATTTCCTGTGGAGAGCGCCTCCTTCGAGATGCGCCAGGAAAGCCGGGAATCCTTTCCCGATGAAGCAGGGAATTGAACTCTCATCTAGAGCTATGATGATTAAACGGGGCTCCTCTTGATGTGGGCGGGACCC
This sequence comes from Oryx dammah, assembly GCF_014754425.2. Lineage (NCBI taxonomy): Eukaryota > Metazoa > Chordata > Mammalia > Artiodactyla > Bovidae > Oryx > Oryx dammah. Next base: position 4,273 of record NW_024072813.1, read on the forward strand.
TCGGGATTCCTCTCGAGTGGAGGCGGGTATGTAGGAGAACTTCTTGAGTTGCAGCAAGGGTGTGAAGGACCCTTTCGAAGATCAAGAGGGAAGGTGTGATTTGCCTCAAGAAGCCTCAGCGGAAACAGGCCTCATTTCACCTGGAGGGGAAAACTTCGTGGATTTTCTCGAGTTGTGGCGGGATCTTGTCGAGTTACGACGTTGACCACTGGGACCCTCTCATGTGGCCTCAGGAAAGGCCAGTCTCCATGCGAGTTGCGAGCGACCTGTCGGGAATCCTCTGCAGTCGGTACCGGGGCCTAAGTCTTCGTGTGGAGTCTATGACAGAACCTGAGGATTCCTCTCCAGTGCTGACATGGATCTTGGGGTACTTCTGGAGGCACCACAGGGTAGTCTGTCCTAGTCTGGTGTGAGGACATGAAAGTCTGCTTTCCTCATGAGCTGGAGCTGCCGTGGCAGGCTTCCGTCACCTTGATACAGGGATCTGTGGCATTATATGGATGCTTTCCAACGAGGGTTTCCCACAGGGCTGTCACACGTGCCACTGTGGTGTGAGT
>NW_024072814.1:0-4827 GCF_014754425.2 Oryx dammah
ATCCTGCTATGATTTATATCAGAGACTGTTTTGCTTATGATTTCCTCTAGGAGTTTTATAGTTTCTGATCTTACACTTAGATCTTTAATCCATTTTGAGCTTATTTTTGTGTATGGTGTTAGAAAGTTTTCTAGTTTCATTCTTTCATTCATTCATTGGTTGGCCAATTTTCCTAGCACCACCTTTTTAAAGAGATTGTCTTTTCTCCATTGTATATTTTTTCCTGCTTTGTCAAAGATAAGGTGTCCATAGGTGTGTGGATTTATCTCTGGGCTTTCTATTTTGTTTTATTGATTGATATTTCTGTCTTTGTGCCAGTACCATACTGTCTTGATGACTGTGGCTTTGTAGTAGAGCCTGAAGTCAGGTAGGTTGATTCCTCCAGTTTGAGTCTTCTTTCCCAAGAATACTGTGGCTATTCAAGGTTTTTTTGTATGTCCATACAAATTGTGAAATTATTTGTTCTAGTTCTGTGAAAAATACCGTTGGTAGCTTGATAGGGAGAATCCCAGGGATGGGGGAGCCTGGTGGGCTGCCGTCTATGGGGTCGCACGGAGTCGGACTCGACTGGAGTAACTTAGCAGCAGCAGCAGCAGCTTGATAGGGATTGCATTGAATCTGTAGATTGCTTTGGGTAGTATACTCATTTTCACTATATTGATTCTTCCAATCTATGAACATGATATTTCTCCATCTATTTGTGTCCTCCTTGATTTCTTTCATCAGTGTTTTATAGTTTTCTAGATATAAAAGTCTTTTGTTTCTTTGAAAGTGAAAGTGAAGTCTCTCGTGTCTGACTCTGCAACCACATGGACTGTAGTCCACCAGGCTCCTCTGTCCATGAGATTCTCCAGGCAAGAATACTGGAGTGGGTTGCTGTTTCCCTCTCCAGGGGATCGTCCCAACCCAGGGATCGAACCCAGGTCTCCTGCATTGCAGGCAGACGCTTCAACCTCTGAGCCACCAGGGAAGCGGGTAGATATATTCCTAAGTATTTTATTCTTTTCGTTGCAATGATGAATGGAATTGCTTCCTTAATTTCTCTGTTTTCTCAGTGTTAGTGTATAGGAATGCAAGGGATTTCTGCGTGTTAGTTTTATATCCTGCAACTTTACTATATTCATTGATTAGCTCTAGTAATTTTCTGGTGGAGTCTTTATGGTTTTCTATATAGAGGATCATGTATTCTGCAAACAGTGAGAGTTACTTCTTTTCCAATCTGTATTCCTTTTATTTCTTTTTCTGCTCTGATTGCTGTGGCCAAAACTTCCAAAACTATGTTGAATAGTACTGGTGAGAGTGGGCACACTTGCCTTGTTCCTGACTTTAGGGGAAATGCTTTCAATTTTTCACCATTGAGGATATTGTTTACTGTGGGTTTGTCACATATAGCTTTTATTATGTTGAGGTATGTTCCTTCTATTCCTGCTTTCTGGAGGGTTTTTATCATAATTGGTTTTTGAATTTTGTCAAAGGCTTTCTCTGCATCTATTGAGATAATCATATGGTTTTTATTTTTCAGTTTGTTAATGTGGTATATTACATTGATTGATATGTAGATATTGAAGAATCCTGTATCCCTGGGATAAAGCCCATTTGGTCATGATGTATGATCTTTTTAATATGTTGTTGGATTCTGTTTGCTAGAATTTTGTTAAGGATTTTTGCATCTATGTTCATTGGTGATATAGCCTGTAGTTTCCTTTGTTTGTGACATCCTTGTCTGGTTTTGGTATTAGGGTGATGGTAGCCTCATAGAATGAATTTGGAACTTTATCTTCCTCTGCAATTTTCTGGAAGAGTTTGCATAGGATAGGTGTGAGCTCTTCTCTAAATCTTTGGTAGAATTCGGCTGTGAAGCCATCTGGTCCTGGGCTTTTGTTTGCTGGAAGATTTCTGATTACAGTTTTAATTTCCATGCTTGTGATGGGTCTCTTAAGATTTTCTATTTCTTCCTGTTCAGTTTTGGAAAGTTATACTTTTCTAAGAATTTGTCCATTTCTTGCAAGTTGTCCGTTTTATTGGCATATAGTTGCTGATAGTAGTCTCTTGTGATCCTTTGTATTTCTGTGTTGTCCGATGGGATTTCTCCGTTTTCATTTCTAATTTTGTTGATTTGATTCTTCTCCCTTTGTTTCTTGATGAGCCTGGCTAACGGTTTGTCAATTTTATTTATCCTCTCAATGAACCAGCTTTTTGCTTTGTTGATTTTTTTCTATGGTCCCTTTTGTTTCTTTTCTGCCCTAATTTTTAAGATTTCTTTCCTTCTACTAACCCTGGGGTTCTTCATTTCTTCCTTTTCTAGTTGCTTTAGGTGTAGAGTTGGGTTATTTGTTTGACGTTTTTCTTGTTTCTTAAGGTAAGCATGTATTGCTATGAACCTTCCCCTTAGAACTGCTTTTACACTGTCCCATACATTTTAGGTTGTGATGTTTTCATTTTCATTCATTTCTATGCATATTTTGATTTCTTCTGTGATTTGTTGGTTATTCAGAAGCATGTTGTTCAGCCTCCATATGTTAGAATTTTTAATAGTTTTTTTTTTTCCTGTAATTGACATCTAATCTTACTGCGTTGTGGTCAGAAAAGATGCTTGGAATGATTTCAATTGTTTTGAATTTACCAAGGCTAGATTTATGGCCCAGGACGTGATTCATCCTGGAGAAGGTTCCGTGTGCACTTGAGAAAAAGGTGAAATTCATTGTTTGGGGCTTGAAATGTCCTATAGATATCAATTAGGTCTAATTGGTCCATTGTATCATTTAAAGTGTGTGTTTCCTTGTTAATTTTCTGTTTAGTTGCTGGTATCCAGAGGTGTGATTGGGTATTAAAATCTTCCACTATTATTGTTACTGTTAATTTCCCCTTTCATCCTTGTTATATTTTTAATTGTTAAGTCTTCTTGGATTGATCCTTTGATCAGTATGTAGTGTCCTTCTTTGTCTCTTTTCACGGCCTTTATTTCAAAGTCTATTTTAACTGATATGAGTATTGCCACTCCTGCTTTATTTCGGTCTCTGTTTGCATGGAATATCTTTTTCCAGCCCTTCACTTTCAGTCTGTATGTGTCCCTTGTTTTGAGGTGGGTCTCTTATAGACAGCATATATAGGGGGCTTGTTTTTGTATCCATTCAGCCAGTCTTTGTCTTTTGGTTGGGACATTCAACCCATTTACGTTTAAGGTAATTCTTGATAAATATGACCCCGTTGCCATTTACTTTGTTGTTTGGGGTTCGAGTTTATATACCCTTTCTGTGTTTCCTGCCTAGAGAAGATCCTTTAGCATTTGTTGGTTTGGTGGTGCTGAATTCTCTCAGCTTTTCTTGTCTGTAAAGATTTTGATTTATTCTTCATATTTGAATGAGACCCTCACTGCGTACAGTAATCTGGGTTGTAGGTTTTGCTCTTTCATCACTTTTAGTATGTCTTGCCATTCCTTCTGGCCTCAAGAATTTCTATTGAAAGATCAGCTGTTATCCTTATGGGAATCCCCCTGTGTGTTATTTGTGGTTTTTCCCTTGCTGCTTTTACTATTTGTTCTTTATGTTTGATCTTCATTAATTTGATGAGTATGTGTCTTGGGGTGTTTTGCCTTGGGTTTATCCTGTTTGGGACTCTCTGGGTTTCTTGGACTTGTGTGACTATTTCCTTCCCCATTGTAGGGAAGTTTTAAACTACTATCTTCTTGAGTATTTTCTCATCGCCTCGCTTTTTGTCTTCTTCTTCTGGGACACCTATGATACAAATGTTGGGGTGTTTCACATTGTCCCAGAGGTCTCTGAGGTTGTCCTCATTTCTTATAATTCTTTATCCTTGTTTCCTCTCTGCTTCGTTTATTTCTACCATTCTGTCTTCTATCTCACTTATCCTATCTTCTGCCTCTGTTATTCTACTGCGGGTTCCCTCCAGACTGTTTTTTATTTCATTTATTGCAGTGTTCATTATATATTGACTCTTTTTTATTTCTTCTAGGTCCTTGTTAAACCTTTCCTGCATCTTCTCAATCCTTGTCTCCATGCTCCATTTTGTTTTCAAAATTGTGGATCATTTTTACTATCATTACTCTAAATTCTTTTTCAGGTAGACTCCCTGTCTCCTCCTTTCTTGTTTGGTTTGGCGGGCATTTATCATGCTTCTTCACCTGCTGAGTATTTCTCAGCCTTTTCATCTTGTTTAGATTGCTGTGTTTGGGTTGGCCTTCTGTATTTTGGCACCTTGTGGTTCCTCTTTATTGTGGAGGTTCCTCACTGTGGGTGGGGTTGTGCGGGTGGCTACTCAAGGTTTCCTGGATAGGGCAGCTTTCATCCATGTTCTCTTGGGAAGAGCTGGATTTCTCTCCAGAGTACAATGAAGTGGACATTACTGAGTTTTGAGATGTCTATGGGTTTGGTGTGACTTTGGGCAGCCTGTATATTAAAGCTCAGGGCTATGTTATTGCGTTCCTGGAGAATTTGTGTGGTATGTCTTGCTCTGGAACTTGTTGGCTCTTGGGTAGTGCTTGGTTTCACTGTATGGAGGCTTTGGATGAGCTCTTCTATTAATGTTCCCTGGAGTCAGGAGTTCTCTGGTGTTCTCAGGGTTTGCACTTAAGCCTCCTGCCTCTACAGTACCCTCAAGACTTCTCTATCTGTACAGCACCGATGATAAAACATCTAGGTTAATGATGAAAAGCTTCTCCACAGTGAGGGACACCCGGAGAGGTTCACAGAGTTAGATGGAGAAGAGAAGAGGGAGGCGGGAGATAGAGTTGACCAGGAGAAGAAGAAGGGGACTCAAAAGGGGAGAGAGCAAGCTAGCCAGTAATCAGTTTCCTATGTGCTCTCCACA
>NW_024072815.1:0-4823 GCF_014754425.2 Oryx dammah
GTTGTTCCATGTCCAGTTCTAACTGTTGCTTCCTGACCTGCATATAGATTTCTTAAGAGGCAGGTCAGGTGGTCTGGTATTCCCAGCTGTTTCAGGATTTTCCACAGTTTATTGTGACCCACACAGTTAAAGGCTTTGGCATAGTCAATGAAACAGAAATTGATGTTTTTCTGGAACTCTCTTGCCTTTTCCACGATCCAGCGAATGTTGGCATTTTGATCTCTGGTTCCTCTGCCTTTTCTAAAACCAGCTTGAACATCTGGAAGTTCATGGTGACAAGTATTATTTGATCATATATGTATGTATTTTTTTCTGGGCTGCCAATTCTGTTCCATTGGTCTGTGTTGTCTTTTTTTTTATGCCAGTACTATAGTGTTTTGATAATTAAAGCTTTGTAATAAAGTTTGAAATCAGGAATTGTGATGCTGTCAATTTGGTTCTTAGGGTCCTTTGTGGTTCCATACGAATTTTAGGAATTTTTTTTTTTTTTTTTTACTTTCATGGAAAATATTATTGGAATTTTGCTAGGGCTTGTGTTGAATCTATAGATGGCCTTGGGTTGTATGTACTTTCTAAGAATATTAATTCTTCTAATTTGTGAGTTCAGAATATCTTTCAATTTATATGTGTCGTCTTCAATTTCTTTTCTCAATGTGTTGTGTTCGCTGTATTGATCTTTCATCTCCTTGTAAATGCATTTCTATTATTTTTTTATGCAGTTGGAAATGGGATTATATTCTCTGTTTCTCTTTTTGATAGTTCATTGTTAGTATATAAAATGTTGATTTTATATCCCGCAGCTTCATTGAACTGGCTGATTAATTCTAATAGCTTTTGATGGAGTTCCTCACCCAGTAAACATAGAGTTAAGTAAGAATAGTTGAATGCCAAATTTCTGTCTTATCCTTATGCCTGCAGCATTATTTGGGAGAAATCCTTGGGGCGTAAGTGACAACCTTGGATCTATTCGGGGGAGGAGGCAAGTTATTTCTTTCATCTACCCTGGTCTCTCATGATACATCTTAGAGCTATTGTTTCCCTTGTTTCTGAGGATGGGAGAAGTGAGAGAGAGCACTCGATATCAAAGATCTTGATCTTGATGGACTTGGAATTTGTTAAAAATGTTAGAAGGTGCTCAGGGTCAGGATTTTGTGCATGTTTTGCTTTCTTTTCAATTCCTGTGGCCCTTTAATTTGTGTAGTACATTTTAGTGATTTAAAGTAGAGTATTTTTAAATCTACATAAATATATAGTATAAGTATAAATATAAATCATATTTTTTTAACTTTTTTTTTGGCACATTACTTGGCTTGTGGGATGTTAGTTCTCCAACTAGGGATCAAGCCCATACCCTGTGCAGTGGAAGCTCAGAGTCTAACCACTGGACTGCCAGGGAATTCCCAAATTATATTTGAACATGCTTTAAACATAAGTGTAAATTTAAATTTTACACACACACATACACACTATTGATTCTGTTTCTCTGGAGAACCTGACTGGAAAAGCCATAACCTGAGTTTTATTCAGCTGCCATGGTAAAAGCCATGCTGCTAAGAGGTTTTTGCTTTAGAAACAATGCCACCGCCTCCTTGAGCTGGAAAATGTGAACAAGGTTGGACCAAGTTTTCATAAAGGTCTGTGTACAGCTGATATTGTTTGCTTGGAATGCAAAATTCCTCTGTGTTATACTGTATATTTACAAGGTCATCTATCATGCTCCTCCTCAGTGCATTGTAAGCTCATTGAAAGGCAAGGCTTTGCTTTCCTCGCCACTGTATTCCTGGTGCCTGAAACAGTGCATGTCTCAAAGGAAAAACTCAATTTATAATTGTTTGATGAAGGAAGAAATGAATGATAATAGCTAATGTTCATTAGGCAGTTGCTGTGGGCCAGACACTGTTCTAATTGCTTTACATTCTAAGTTCATATTTAGTTGTTGTCATAAGGCCAGCCTTCTGTTATTATTGACCCCATTTCATTGGTATGTTAAGTAACTTGCCCATGTTCTGCCTTGATGTAAGGGGCAGAACTGGATCTTGGTGTGATTCTATAGCCAAAAGTCTTAGCCACTCTGCCAGTGGCTAGTGTAGTCCCCAGACCAGCAGCAGCAGCCCCTGGGAACTTGTTAGAAAAGCTAATTAGCCACCCCCTCTTCCCAACCAAAACCACTGAATTTGATACTCTGGGGGTGGGCTCAGCCCTCCCTGTTGTAACAAGCCCTCCAGAGGATTCTGATGTGCTCAAATTTGTAAACAGTGCCTTACACTCTACTGCTTCTCAGTCCTTGAGCTCCTCAGGACTTCACTTTCTAAGAAAAGGAATGGGTACTCACATGCATATTTTGGAAAAACAATTAGTAAATGTCATTTCTCTGTGTGTGTGTGTGTGTGTGGTCTTGCTTGTATCTGTTTTTGCTGTTAATTGAAGATACAGTCCTTTAGGCAACTTAGTATCTTGGCATTTGTGAAATGGATGGGGTTAGGGGGACTGAACTAGAAAGAGGGTTGATATTAGAAGCACCACAGGATTTTTTTTTTTTAATTTCAATACCAGAAGTCCAATCAGATCAATTAAGTTTGGCCTAGGGGGTGCCACCAGGCATTGGCATCTTAAAAAACTGCTCAGTTGTTCTAATATTCAGCCAAAGTTGGACTACTTCCTTGGGCTAAGCCAATCACAGTGACCCTAGTTCTCTGATTGGCTTAAGGCATAACATGTGACCCAGTTCCATCCAGTGAGACGTAAGAGGAAATGGTGGTGGGTGGGGAAGGCGCCTCTGGGAAACTTTTCTCCTTACTTTGCTTATGGTTGCACTAGATGATCCTTAGCTTTTCTCACAGTGACAAAATTCTATAACTTCAAAGAGAGAGAGAAGATGTAAGTTCCAAGCTCACATATCTTATAAGCAGCCTGAAGTTAACATATAAAGGAAGAAGTTTGGGTGGACTCTATGCCCTGCCTCAAAGGGAGCAGAGTTTGTAGATGAAAGATAGAGCAGAAAAGGATTGTAGCAATGAAATATTGAATAGCTCACAGTCAGTAAGAATCCTGGAGAACCCTGCTTGGAAAATGGAACAAAGACAGGCCATGTAACTGGAACCATGGTCAACATTACTCCACAGAGCCAAGCCAGTAAGAAAACTTTCTGCTGCTTACTGTTGGACCCTACTGCCCCTACTCACTGGGTTGCTTTCACCATGTCTAATATCAGAAAGAATTCACCAATTCTCTCCTGTACTGGAGTCTTCCTAAAGCCAGTGACCCATGGCTGAGTCCCTTTGCTGTTCACCTGAAATTATCACAACAACATTAATAGGCTATACTCCAGACTAAAATGTTTTAAAACAACAGCAACAACAAAACTTTGGGGAGACATGCCTAATTAGCCAGGCCTGGGTCATGTGCCAGTGAGTACCAGGTATATAGCTTGAGTAGTGGGAAGTGACATCTGCCTCCCACCAAGACTTGTGAACTGGTAACATCCCTAAATAATAGGAAAGGGGTTCAGATGCTGGCAGCCAAAAGGATCACAAGTGTCCACTATACCAGTACTGAGCCATGAGGGACAGCAGGCAAATGTTGCCAGCTCTTCTGAATTTCGAGAGAAACCAGAAACCTGGATTTGTATATGAAAATTTTGTATGTTAAACCTTGACAACTAATTAAAGAAAATAAAAATGCTGGCCAAATAAAAACACTATAGGAGCACTTGTGACTTTTGATTTCTCAAGAACAGATGATCAGGGAAAGATACATCAATTCCTTCTTATCCTCTACCTTGATTTTAGACCTTCTGGAGGAATATGGCAAATTTGCTGGTATCTCCATGTGAATTGTGACATTGATGAACACAGGCACAAACTTTTCTTGTATAATCAGAACCAGACTTGGAAATGCTTTAATAAAACATCAGGTCCTGGAGATGGTGGGATCAGAGGTTGCAAACAAAATTAACAACAAAAGACATTTGCTCTTAAAGTTGAATTAGGGAAAGGGAACCCTGAATTTTATTATTCTCAGCTTTGGAACAAACTTGGCTTTGGACACACAGCATTTACTGCCTTAGTTTATTTTTAAGACTTGTTCTTATGAGAGACTGGGATTCAAGGACTATCTTTGGAAGAGGCTGGCAGAAGAAAATCAAACTGGGTCTTTCTCTTCAACATGTTTATACTGGTGAAATTTATCATGTTTAAATGAAGAGCAAGGTCTTGAAGGAGGGAAAAAAATCTCAAAGGGCAATTCAAAGAGTTTATATAGGGGGAAGGGCCAGCTTATTTGGTGACCATGGCAAGTTCACTGACTGATGAAATTAAGTCCTCAGATCTTTGGGGGTAATTGTCCCCTACAGTTTCTCTTGTCAGAAGTCCACATCAGAACTTAGGGAAATTCATTCAGCATCCCATAAACTGGAAAAGGTCAGTTTTCATTCCAATCCCAAAGAAAAGCAATGCCAAAGAATGCTCAAACTACCGCACAGTTGCACTCATCTCACATGCTAGTAAAGTAAAGCTCAAAATTCTCCAAGCCAGACTTCAGCAGTACGTGAACCATGAACTTCCAGATCTTCAAGCTGGATTTAGAAAAGGCAGAGGAACCAGAGATCAAATTGCCTACATCTGCTGGATCATGGGAAAAGCAAGAGAGTTCCAGAAAAACATCTATTTCTGTTTTATTGACTATGCCAAAGCCTTTGACTGTGTGGATCACAGTAAACTGTGGAAAATTCTGAAAGAGATGGGAATACCAGACCACCTGACCTGCCTCTTGAGGAACCTATATGCAGGTCAGGAAGCAACAGTTAGAACTGGACATGGAACAAC
>NW_024072816.1:0-4823 GCF_014754425.2 Oryx dammah
GAGTGAAGGTTTCTCTGGGGCAAAATGAGGGCTGCAGCCTGGGAGCCAGCACCTCAGAGAGCTCTGAGGGACTGCTCCAAAGAGAAAGGGGGAAGGGAGGATCCATGCGATTCTGGTGAAGGGGGACACACGCCAGGGCGCACGTATTTTCCCGGAAAGTCTCTACTCGTCTCGTGAAGCCTTGCATGTTACGTGGAACAGTGGTCACCGTGGAGGACTTTAGTGCTTTTCCAGATACGGGGAGATACAAGAACTGGGCTCGTAAAATCGGCTCTGGAAAATATCTATGTGAAGACCTGTCCTGGCAGTTCCCCCCACCCCAGAAGAGGGCGCACATTTCCGCTCTGCACCCTGAACTCCTTCAGGGGGTGTTGAAGGTCAGCAGGTTCAGCAGGGCATGACTTAATCCTTGGAGAGGCCAATGGTGGCAGTTTAGTTGCCAAGTTGCGTCCAACTCTTAGTGACCCCACGGACTGTTTCCCACCAGGATCCTCTGTTCACGGGATTCTCCAGGCAAGAATACTGGAGTCGGTTTTTAACTTCCCTGGGGCATCTTCCTGACCCAGGCATTGAACCCAGCTCTGCTACGTTGCAGGTGGATTCTCTGCCGACTGACCCACCTTGGCAAATGCCACTTTGTAGTTGACAGGCTGGAGCCGTCAAGAGGGAGGTTGGAACGTGCCCCTTTCCCTGCTCAAGGCAGAAAACGGACACCTTCCCAGATATCAAAGGGAATAGGTGTCATTTTAAAAGCTTCATTTGAGGTGCCAGTGACACCCAGTGCTGGAGCTCTGTGTGTCCTTCGCCCAGGCTGCCCGCTGCCTCAAGATGGGTCAGTCCTTATGCCTTATTTATGCTGGGAAAACTGCATCCTGTTTACACGCAGAATTCTGATCACCATGGCGCCAAGGGTAACATCATAGCGTGTGTTTACTAGTTACTCAGAATTCCCTGGACCGCCAGGAAAGTCCCAGAAGCATGACTTTCATTACCAAATGTTTGAGGATTGTTTTTTCCAGAAATCTTCCTGTTATTCCTTATTAATTTAATTCCACTGTGGTTAGAAAACATACTTTGTATGACTTAAATATTTGTATGACTTTAAATTTTTTTGACTCTTGTTTTAAGGCCCAGAATATGATCTCTCCTGGCAAATGTTCTGTGTGCCTTTGCCAATAAGGTGTATTCTGCTGTTGTTGGTTAGAATGTTCTATAAATGTCAAATTTGTTGATAGTGTTAGTCGTGTCTTCTATTTCCTTCCTGAATTTAGTGTTCCTGTATTGAAAGAGGAATGCTGGGACGTCCTGCTGTAAGTGTGAATTCATCTCTCTCTCTCAGTAGCTCCATCAGTTTTGGCTTCATTATGGGATATTTTGCAGCTCACTGACAGGTGCATGTATGCTCAGAATTGTCATTCTCTAATAGACTCCTTTGTCCTCTGATAATATTCTTTTCTCTGAAATCTATCTTGCCCAATGTTGCAGGACTCACACCAGTTTTCTTTTGATGTGATGTGGCTTATCTTTCTCCCTCCTCTTATTTTTAAGCTGCTGTGTCTTTACATTTAAACTGGGTTTCTTGTAGGTAGCATATTGTTGGATCTTGTTTTCTTAAACCAATTCCACCATTTCTACCTTTTATACAGGAGTGTAGACCATTGGGTTTTTCAAAAGAGTACACAGTTGCTTGACGCTGCTATATCAGTGTCTCCTGTGCAGCAAAGTGAATCAGCCACAGACACACAAATATTCCCTCTGTTCTGGATTCCCGTCCCTTCCAGGTCACCGCTGAGCCCTGAATAGAGTTCCCTGTGCTTTACAGTAGGCTCTCATTCTTGTCAACTTTTGGGTTTTTTTTTATGTTTAAATTGTTTCATTGTTTAATTTTCTTGCTGTTTGGTCACTAAGTCGTGTTCAACTCTTTGGGACCCCGTGCACCACAACACGCCAGGCTTCCCTGTTCTTCAGTATCTCCCAGAGCTTGCTCAAACTCGTGTCCATGGAGTCAGTGCTGCCATCCAGCCATCTCATCCTCTGGCGTCCCCTTCTCCTCCTGCACCCATGTCCTGAGTATTGTAAATAGTGCTGCAGTGAACACTGGGGGTTGGGGGGCATATATCTTTGACAACTGAGTTTTGTGTGACAACATCCTTATCGACTAATTCTTTCAACTGTATTATTTATGGGTCCATCTTGATGGCTGCTTTTTCTCCTCCTTATGGTTCTATTTTCCTATTTCTTGCATGCCTGATACTTTCTGATGGGAAATCAGACCATGTGAAGTTTACCGTTTGGTGCTGGATATTTCTGCATCCTGCAGCCATTCTTGGCATTTGTTCTGGTTGCAGTTGAGTGACTTGGAAACAGTCTGATCCTCTTGGGATTTGCAAGTAAGCTCTGTTAGGTGGGGTCCAGGGCTTCCCTGGTGGCTCAGATGGTAAAGAATCCACCTGCAATGCAGGAGCCGCCGATTCGATCCTTGGGTCTGGAAGATGGCCTGGAGAAGGGAACGGCACCCCGCTCCAGTATTCTTGCCTGGGAAATCCCATGGACAGAGGAGCGTGGCGGGCTACAGGCCAGGGGCCGCAAAGAGTCGGACCTGACTGAGTGATTAACATTTTCACTTTTCACAGGTGGGGTCCAAAAAGCATTTGGTCCAGGGTAATTTCCCTGCTCCTGAGCTGAGACGTGCCTACTCTGGCTGATGGTACAAACGACTACCCCCTACCTTGTGTGAGCGCCAGCTGCTGCTGTTTCCAGTCCTCATGGTGCTTCTTTCCCAGCCTCGGGTAGATCACCGGCCCCCCACCCCGTCCTGACCCGGCACGTGCTCACTGGTGCTCAGCCGACACTGCAGGACAGCCTCTGCAGGCCTCCAGAACTCTCTGTGTGTCTCTCTTCTCTACAGCACTCTGCCCTGTGGGCGCCGGTGTGCGGTTCCTGGACTCCGCTCTGGAGACGCCGGGTGCTGGGCTTGCTTCTTGTCCTGGAAATACCCCAGATGGTACTCGCGTGCACAGCAGAGGGCGCACCTCCCTTGATGTCTGTCGTCTTCACGGCCTGATGCCCAGTGTCTAAAAGCTGTTGTCCGCAAGCTTTGCTGAGGTTTTCGGTGTTTAGGTCAGAGGATAAACCTGGTCTTCCATCTTAAACAAGATCTGATGTCCTCTTGCCTGTTTTTCTCTGAAAGATTTCTTTACTGGTTTTACTGAGTTTTACGTTTTGGCGGCTCTGGATCTCCGTTGCTGGGCGGGCTTTCTCGAGTTGCAGTGAGCAGCGGCTCCTCTCCAGCTGTGGTGCGCAGGCTTCTCATCGCAGTGGCTTCTCTTGTTGCAGAGCAGGGGCTCTGGGCACTCGGGCTTCAGTGGCTGTGGGATCAGTAGTGAGGCTTGTGGATTCTAGAGAGTGGGCTCGGGAGTTGTGGTGCACGGGCTTAATTGCTCTGAGGCGTGGGGCATCTTTCCAGAACAAGGATGGAACCCGTGTCCCCCACATTGGCAGGTGAATTCTTAACTACCGCATCACCAGAGAAGCCAGCCTGTTTTTAAATAGAGCCTGGGAGCCTATCATATATATTTTTTTAATTCAAGTTCACTTACAACGTTGTGTTAATTTCTGCTATGCAGCAAAGTGATTCAGATACACACACACACACACACGTGTGTGTGTGTGTGTGTGTAGGAGAAGACTCTTGAGAGTCCCTTGGACAGTAAGGAGATCAACCCAGTCAATCCTAAAGGGAATCAGCCCTGAATATTCATTGGAAGGACTGATGCTGAAGCTGAAGCTCCAATACTTTGGCCACCCGGTTTCAGTCTGTCTGCCCTCTGATGCCCTCTCTCAGCGCCTACCATCTTAAAACTGATCTTTTCCAGTCCTGTGGCCACTGCTGAGTTTTTGTACAAGGGTTCCCTTTTCTCCACCCTTTTCTCTCTACATCTGTCATTTGTAGACTTTTTAATGATAGCCAGTTTAACTGGCATGAGAAGCTACTTCATTGTAGTTTTGATTTGCTTTTCTCTAATAGCTAGCAATGCTGAACATCTGTATGTCTTCTGTGGGGAAATGTTTATTTTGTTCTGCCCATTTTTCAATTGGATTCTTTGGTTTTTGAAATTGTTGAGTTGTATGAGCTGTTTATGTATTTTGGAAATAAAGCCCTTGTTGGTTGCATCATTTTCAAATATTTTCTCCCAGTCTGTAGATTGTCTTTTTGTTTTGTGTATGGTTTCCTTTGCTGTGCAAAAGCTTGCAAATTTCTTAGGTTCTGTTTGTTTATTTTTGCTTTTCTATTGGCTTCAAGACTGACCTAAGAAAACATTTTACAATTTATGTCAGAGAAAGTTTTGCCTATGGTGTTTTCTAGGACTTTTATGGTGTTTTGCCTCACGTTTAAGTCTTTAAGCCATTTTATTTTTTGTATAGTATGAGGGAGTATTCTAACTTCATTGGTTTTTATGCAACTGTCCAACTTTCCGAGAACCACTTGCTAAAGGGGCAGTCTTTCTCCACTGTATATTTTTGCCTCCTTAGTTGAAGATCAATTGATCAGAGGTGTCTGGATTTATTTCTGGGCTCTATATTCTCTTCCATTTATCCTCATGTCTGCTTTTGTGCCAATACCATGCCATTTTGATTACTGTAGCTTTGTAGTATCGCCTGAAGTCTGGAAGAGTTATGCCTCCTACCTTGTTCTTTTTCATCAGGATTGCTTTGGCAATTCTGGGTCTTTCATGATTCCATATAAATTCTAGGATTATTTCTTCTAGTTCTGTCAAAACTGTCATGGGTAATTTGATAAGAATCACAATAAATCTATAGAT
>NW_024072817.1:0-3853 GCF_014754425.2 Oryx dammah
AAACCTTTCATCTTTAGCCTAGATGCTATATCATTGGTGCTGTATAGATGGAGAAGTCTAGAGACCACCGTAAAAATAAAACCAAAAACCAGAAGCAGGAGGCTTAAGTCCAAAGCTTGAGAACATCAGAGAACTCCTGAATTCAGGGAACATTAAGCAATAGGAGCTCATCAAATGCCTCCAAACCTACACTGAAACAAAGCTCCACCCAAGGGCCAACAAGTTCCAGAGCAAGACATATCACACAAATTCTCCAGCAACACAGGAACACACCCCTGAGCTTCAATATACAGGCAGTTCAAAGTTACTCCAAAACTTCAGACGTCTCATAACCCATTACTGGTCACTCCACTGCACTCCAGAGAGAAGAAACCCAGCTCCACCCACCAGACCTCCAACACAAGCTTCCCTAACCAGGAAACCTGGACAAGCCACTGATACAACCCCACCCACAGTGAGGAAGCTCCACAATAAAGAGAACTCCACAAATTACCAGAATATAAAAAGGCCATTCCAAACGCAGCAATATAGCCAAGATGAAGAGACAGAGGAATACCCAACAGGTAAAGGAGCAGGAGAAATGCCCACCAAACCAGACAAAAGAGGAAGAGATAGGGAATCTACCTGAGAAAGAATTCCGAATATTGATAGTGAAAATGATCCAAAACCTTGAAGTCAAAATGGAATCACAGATAAATACTCTAGAGATTATTATTGGTCCTTTTTGAGCCTTTTTCAACAAGGACCTAGAAGAATTTAAAAAGAGTCAATATACACTGAATAATGCAATAAATGAGATCAGAAACACTCTGGAGGCAACAAATAATAGAATAACGGAGGCAGAAGATAGGATTAGTGAAATAGAAGATAGAATGGTAGAAATAAATGAATCAGAGAGGAAAAAAGAAAAACGAATTAAAAGAAATGAGGACAATCTCAGAGACCTCCAGGACAATATGAAACGCTCCAACATTCGAATTATAGGAGTCCCAGAAGAAGAAGACAAAAAGAAAGACCATGAGAAAATCCTTGAGGAGATAATAGTTGAAAACTTCCCTAAAATGGGGAAGGAAATAATCACCCAAGTCCAAGAAACCCAGAGAGTCCCAAATAGGATAAACCCAAGGCGAAACACCCCAAGACACATATTAATCAAATTAACAAAGATCAAACACAAAGAACAACTATTAAAAGCAGCAAGGGAAAAACAACAAATAACACACAAGGGGATTCCCATAAGGATAACAGCTGATCTCTCAATAGAAACTCTTCAGGCCAGGAGGGAATGGCAAGACATACTTAAAGTGATGAAAGAAAATAACCTACAGCCCAGATTACTATACCCAGCAAGGATCTCATTCAAATACGAAGGAGAAATCAAAAGCTTTACAGACAAGCAAAAGCTGAGAGAATTCAGCACCAACAAACCAGCTCTCCAACAAATTCTAAAGGATATTCTCTAGACAGGAAACACAAAAAGGGAGTATAAACCCGAACCCAAAATAATAAAACAAATGGCAACGGGATCATACTTATCAATAATTACCTTAAACGTAAATGGATTGAATGCCCCAACCAAAAGGCAAAGACTGGCCGATTGGATACAAAAACAAGAACCCTCTATATGCTGCTTACAAGAGACCCACCTCAAAACAAGGGACACATACAGACTGAAAGTGAAGGGTTGGAAAAAGATATTCCATGCAAATAGAGACCAAAAGAAAGCAGGAGTGGCAATACTCATATCCGATAAAATAGACTTTAAAACAAAGGCTGTGAAAAGAGACAAAGAAGGCCACTACATAATGATCAAAGGATCAATCCAAGAAGAAGATATAACAATTATAAATATATATGCACCCAATATAGGAGCACCGCAATATGTAGGACAAATGCTAACAAGTATGAAAGAGGAAATTAACAACAACACAATAATAGTGGGAGACTTTAATACCCCACTCACACATATGGACAGATCAACTAAACAGAAAATTAACAAAGAAATGCAAACTTTAAATGATACATTAGACCAGTTAGACCTAATTGATATCTATAGGACATTTCACCCCAAAACAATGAATTTCACCATTTTCTCAAGTGCTCATGGAACCTTCTCCAGGATAGATCACATCCTGGGCCATAAATATAACCTTGACAAATTCAAAAAAATCGAAATCATTCCAAGCATCTTTTCTGACCATAATGCACTAAGATTAGATCTCAATTACAGGAGGAAACCTATTAAAAATTCCAACATATGGAGGCTGAACAACACGCTTCTGAATAACCAACAAATCACAGAAGAAATCAAAAAAGAAATCAAAATATGCATAGAAACGAATGAAAATGAAAACACAACAACCCAAAACCTGTGGGACACTATAAAAGCAGTGCTAAGAGGAAAGTTCATAGCAATACAGGCATACCTCAAGAAACAAGAAAAAAGTCAAATAAATAACCTAACTCTACACCTAAAGCAACTAGAAAAGGAAGAATTAGAGAACCCCAGAGTTAGCAGAAGGAAAGAAATCTTAAAAATTAGGGCAGAAATAAATGCAAAAGAAACAAAAGAGACCATAGCAAAAATCAACAAAGCCAAAAGCTGGTTCTTTGAAAGGATAAATAAAATTGACAGACCATTAGCCAGACTCATCAAGAAGCAAAGAGAGAAAAATCAAATCAATAAAATTAGAAATGAAAATGGAGAGATCACAACAGACAACACAGAAATACAAAGGATCATAAGAGACTACTATCAGCAATTATATGCCAATAAAATGGACAACCTGGAAGAAATGGACAAATTCTTAGAAAAATACAATTTACCAAAACTAAACCAGGAAGAAATAGACAATCTTAACAGACCCATCACAAGCACGGAAATTGAAACTGTAATCAGAAATCTTCCAGCAAACAAAAGCCCAGGTCCAGACGGCTTCACAGCTGAATTCTACCAAAAATTTCGAGAAGAGTTAACACCTATCCTACTCAAACTCTTCCAGAAAATTGCAGGGGAAGGGAAACTTCCAAACTCATTCTATGAGGCCACCATCACCCTAATACCAAAACCTGACAAAGATACTACAAAAAAGGAAAACTACAGGCCAATATCACTGATGAACATAGATGCAAAAATCCTCAACAAAATTCTAGCAATCAGAATCCAACAACACATTAAAAAGATCGTACACCATGACCAAGTGGGCTTTATCCCAGGGATGCAAGGATTCTTCAACATCCGCAAATCAATCAATGTAGTTCACTATATTAACAAATTGAAAAATAAAAACCATATGATTATCTCAATAGATGCAGAGAAGGCCTTTGACAAAATTCAACATCCATTTATGATAAAAACTCTCCAGAAAGCAGGAATAGAAGGAACATACCTCAATATAATAAAAGCTATATATGACAAACCCACAGCAAACATTATCCTCAATGGTGAAAAATTGAAAGCATTTCCCCTTAAGTCAGGAACAAGACAAGGGTGCCCACTTTCACCACTACTATTCAACATAGTTCTGGAAGTTTTAGCCACAGCAATCAGAGCAGAAAAAAAATAAAAGGAATCCAAATTGGAAAAGAAGAAGTAAAACTCTCACTGTTTGCAGATGACATGATCCTCTACATAGAAAACACTAAAGACTCTATCAGAAAATTACTAGAGCTAATTAATGAATATACTAAAGTTGCAGGATATAAAATCAACACACAGAAATCCCTTGCATTCCTATACACTAATAAGGAGAAAGTAGAAGAAGAAATTAAGGAAACAATTCCATTCACCATTGCAACCAAAAGAATAAAATATTTAGGAATATATCTACCTAAAGAAACTAAAGACCTATAT
>NW_024072817.1:3953-4821 GCF_014754425.2 Oryx dammah
ACTAATAGATGGAGAAATATACCATGCTCATGGATCGGAAGAATCAACATAGTGAAAATGAGTATATTACCCAAAGCAATTTACAAATTCAATGCAATCCCTAACAAGATACCGGCGATATTTTTCACAGAACTAGAAAAAATAATTTCAAGATTTGTATGGAAATACAAAAAACCACGAATAGCCAAAGCAATCTTGAGAAAGAAGAATGGAACTAGAGGAATCAATTTGCCTGACTTCAGGCTCTACTACAAAGCCACAGTCATCAAGACAGTATGGTATTGGCACAAAGACAGACATATAGATCAATGGAACAAAATAGAAAGCCCAGAGATAAATCCACATACATATGGACACCTTATCTTTGACAAAGGAGGCAAGAATATACAATGGAGTAAAGACAATCTCTTTAACAAGCGGTGCTGGGAAAACTGGTCAACCACTTGTAAAAGAATGAAACTAGATCACTTTCTAACACCGCACACAAAGATAAACTCAAAATGGATTAAAGATCTAAATGTAAGAACAGAAACTATAAAACTCTTAGAGGAGAACATAGGCAAAACACTCTCCAACATAAACCACAGCAGGATCCTCTATGATCCACCTCCCAGAATTCTGGAAATAAAAGCAAAAATAAACAAATGGGATCTAATTAAAATTAAAAGCTTCTGCACAACAAAGGAAAATATAAGCAAAGTGAAAAGACAGCCTTCCGAAAGGGAGAAAATAATAGCAAATGAAGCAACTGACAAACAACTAATCTCAAAAATATACAAGCAACTCCTGCAGCTCAATTCCAGAAAAATAAAAGACCCAATCAAAAAATGGGCCAAAGAACTAAATAGACATTTCTCCAAAGAAGACA
>NW_024072818.1:0-4821 GCF_014754425.2 Oryx dammah
TCACCCTGCTTATTTAACTTCTATGCAGAGTACATCATGAGAAACGCCGGGCTGGAAGAAACACAAGCTGGAATCAAGATTTCCAGGAGAAATATCAATAACCTCAGATATGCAGATGACACCACCTTTATGGCAGAAAGTGAAGAGGAACTAAAAAGCCTCTTGATGAAAGTGAAAGAGGAGAGTGGAAAAAGTTGGCTTAAAGCTCAGCATTCAGAAAACGAAGATCATGGCATCTGGTCCCATCACTTCATGGGAAATAGATGGGGAAACAGTGGAAACAGTGTCAGAGTTTATTTTCTTGGGCTCCAACATCACTGCAGATGGTGACTGCAGCCATGAAATTAAAAGACACTCCTTGGAAGGAAAGTTATGATCAACCTAGATAGCATATTCAAAAGCAGAGACCTTACTTTGCTGACTAAGGTCTGTCTAGTCAAGGCTATGGTTTTTCCCGTAGTCATGTATGGATGTGAGAGTTGGACTGTGAAGAAGGCTGAGCGCTGAAGACTTGATGCTTTTGAACTGTGGTGTTGGAGAAGACTCTTGAGAGTCCCTTGGACTGCAAGGAGATCCAACCAGTCCATTCTGAAGGAGAACAGCCCTGGGATTTCTTTGGAAGGAATGATGCTAAAGCTGAAACTCCAGTACTTTGGCCACCTCATGGGAAAAGTTGACTCATTGGAAAAGACTTTGATGCTGGGAGGGATTGGGGGCAGGAGGAGAAGGGGACGACAGAGGAGGAGAAGGGGACGGCAGAGGATGAGATGGCTGGATGGCATCACTGACTCCATGGATGCGAGTCTGAGTGAACTCCGGGAGTTGCTGATGGACAGGGAGGCCTGGCGTGCTGTGATTCATGGGGTCGCAAAGAGTCGGACACGACTGAGCGACTGAACTGAACTGAACATATGTATTATATATAATATTTATATTACATTACTGAGTCACTTTGAGATATATATATATAAATTTCAGATTCTTTTCCATTATAGGCTATTATAAGATATTGACTATACTTCCCAGTGCTATACAGTAGGGTCTTGTTGGTTATCTCTTTTGTATATTCATTGTTGCTGTTTAGTTGCTAAGTCATGTCCTGCTCTGTGACCCCATGGACTGTAGCCTGCCAGGCTCCTCTGTCCATGGGATTTTCCAGGCAAGAATACTGGAGGGGTTGCCATTTCGTCCTCCAGAGGATCTTCCTGACCCAGGGATCGAACCCACATCTCCCACGTCTCCTGCACTGGCCAGTAGATTCTTTGCTGCTCAGCATATAGTAGTGTGTATATCTTGTGCCTTGGTTTTAATAGCTCACTCATCTAAGCATCTCCAAAACGTGTGATTAGTTAGGGTCCTGGCCTGCTGCTGACTCCCCCTCCAGTGCTTCTCCCCACACACCAAAATTCACCAGGAACGTCTATGGCTCAGTAATGAGGTTAAGATTTCTCTCCATGGAATCCAGGAGAACATGAAAGGCTGTCTTTTGTGTTAACATCAAGTCTGGCTTTCACCATCTTCTTTCTACTGTAAGCTCTCTGCCCACTTACTTTAGAAAAGAAGCAAATTTTCCCTGAGCTTCCCAGAGCATGCAGTCTTATTACTGAATAATCTTTAAACAGTTTACCATGTAAGACACCCAGAGCAACACATACCCACACATGCACTCAGTGTATGTTAAAACCAGCCAGTGTGGCATCCTTTCCTTGTGTTTAATCTATGGCTGCTTCCCATCTAGTTTTCACCTCATGAAACTCATGAGAAATCTGAAGTCATCACCTCAGCTTCAGTCTGCTTGTTCTGAGGAGTCCTGGAGGGCAGATGTGGTAGGAATTTGAAGGCTGTTTCTCCATATTTTTGGATCCTTTCAATATGCATCCTTTATACACAGATGTATAGAACAGTCTTTTGGAATCTGTGGGAGAGGGCGAGGGTGGGATGATTTGGGAGAATGGCATTGAAACATGTAAATTATCACATGTGAAACGAATTGCCAGTCCAGGCTCGATGCATGATACAGGGTGCTCAGGGCTGGTGCACTGGGATGACCCAGAGGGATGGGATGGGGAGGGAAGTGGGAGGCGGATTCAGGATGGGGAACACATGTTCACCCAGGGCTTATTCATGTCAATGTATGGCAAAGCCAATACAATATTTTAAAGTAATTAGCCTCTGATTAAAATAAATAAATTTATATTAAAAGATAAATAAAGTATCAGGTTAAGAAGTGCCTAAAAGTGGTAGTTTTGATGAGAAGGGAGAAGAACCCACAAATTCCTTTCTCATTCAGCTCAAGGATTTTCTAATCTCTTTCAATGTAAAACTTCTTGACTGGAGTGAGGCTTCTAGTTTTACCTCTTATGAAAAGTGTTTTCAGACCCCTTAGAAGACATCCTAATAGTCGAGAACAAGAGGGAATTACTACAGAACAGGTGGAAAATGATCCAGGACTTGTATCAACAAAGTTGGACAACAATGATGAAATTCCATATTTTTATCTAGAATCAGCCCTAGCATCCTGGGATGATTAAGGCTGAGAAGACCAGGGGATGGTCCTGTTACAGCTGTGGTGCTGGTGGTCCAGACTGACCTGCAGGTGCTGGTCACCTGTCTTTGGAGAGTGAGCCCCTAGACCCAGGGAGGCTGGAGAGAGTGGGTTTTTGTTGCATCTCCAGACAGCTAGAGGAGAATTCGTGCCCTGGGGAGATGGTTCTGCCTTGCCTTTATTGATGACTTTCTCCTCTGAACTCTCATGTTTCCTGGTTTTCTAATTAATTTTTATTTGAGTATAATTGCTTTATAATGTTGTGTTCATTTCAACTGTATAACAAAGTGAACCAGCTGTATATATACATATATCCCCCTTTTTGTCACCAGAGAGCACTGCGTAGAGCTCCCTATGCTATACAGTAGGTTCTTATTAATTATCTATTTAACACATAGTGACCAAGTGAAGTCACTCAGTCGTGTCTGACTCTTTGCGACCTCATGGACTATAGCCTACCATGCTCCTCCATCCATGGGATTTTCCAGGCAAGAGTACTGGAGTGGATTGCCATTTCCTTCTCCAGAGGACCTTCCTGACCAGGGGATCGAACCCGGGTCTCCTGCATTTTAGGCAGAGGCTTTACCGTCTGAGCCACAAGGGAATATGTCAACCACAATCTCCCAGTTCATCCCACCCCAGCCCCTTTCCCCCGTGGTGTCTGTATGTTTGATCTCTGTGACTCTGTGCTTTAACCTTGAAGCACAGTTTCTATGATTCATGCGGTGTGCCGATACGCCGTCAGCTTTCTCTCTGCATTTTGAGGACAGAGAGTATGTTTTTAGAGCCATGCTGACTTGCAGCAGTCATTGTGCATGATGGTTGCTCCCAACACTGCAAGGTCCACAGGAAAGCAAGGGGCAAGGTATTAGAGTCAGGGAAGCCTTTCTCCGAGGTCTGCACCGGAAGTCCCTGGCTGAGGATGGTCCAGCACTGGCAGGATGACAAGGCTGAGGGAATCCAGAGAAGAGAGAGACCCTGACGTGCCTCACCCAAGCCCACTCTGATCTGGTCTCCAAACTACACGAATTAATCAATGTTCTTCTCAGGTAAACTAGTTAGCCTTTTTCCTTGCAAGAAAGCATACTAACTGATACACCTATACCTCTGAAATGTTTAAAATGATGTTAAATTGATGTAAATTAAATCTGGCTTCTCTTTGAAGAAATATTATATACTTCATATTACATTTCTTTTTAACATTTATTATTAGTCTGTGCTGGGTCTTAGTGTGGCATGCGGGATCTAGTTCCCCTAGCAGGGATCGAACCTGGGCCTCCTGCATTGGGAGCATGGAGTCTTAGCCACTGGACCACCAGGGAAGTCCCAGTTCATAATACAATTCTGATAAAGAACCCAGTGTCCAACTTTTTATAGAAATTATTTTTTTAAATGCCATGTTGAGTCAAACATATATGATGTATTTCTAGAAAGTTGTTTTTACAGAGCATGTAACTGATAATTAGGACAGAATAGAGCCAGTCTCTTCAAATTCAAATTCTTGTGAATATGTATCACATGTAGTTCTTGTCTTCCACCTTCATAATTCCTCCATTGTGTTCAGTGCAAGAAGTAAACACTCTTGCAGGTCCCAGAATCGACTAGGGTTTTTAGGGGACATTTCACTCTTTGAGGAGACTTTTAAGGGTATTTGGGCCCACATGATAAATTCTTAAGACATCATGCAAACCTACTTTTTAAAAATAGTTTTATATATTTTTGGCTGCACTGGGTCTTTGTTGCTGCACAAGGGCTTTTCTCTGGTTGCGGAGAGCCAGGCCTACTCTCTAGTTGTGGTATGTGGACTTCTCACTGTGGTGGGTTTTCTTGTTGAGGAGTGCAGGCTCAGTAGCTAAGGCACACAGGCTTAGTTGCTCTGCTGCATGTGGAATCTTTCTGGATAGCAATCAAACCCATGTCTCTTGCATTGGCAAGCACTGAACCACTGGCAAGTTCTTTACCACTGAACCACCAGGGAAGCCCCAAACCCACTTTTTTAATGGAGGTATTTCTAAGCCAATTATTTTTTCACTTTATTAACTGTAAAAGTCATACAGGATTATTTCTTAAAACTCCAACAATACAGAATAAAAATGCTCCCCCTTCATGCTGCTGAGGATTATACTAGTATTTATCTTCTTTGTGATTAGGCTGAGGCTATGTAAGTGTTATATTTCAGAGGATCTGTGAGGTCATAATAGGAAAAGGAAAATAGGTCAAATAGGAAAAGGAGTACGTCAAGGCTGTATATTGTCACCCTGCTTATTTAACTTCTA
>NW_024072819.1:0-4819 GCF_014754425.2 Oryx dammah
CATCACCATCAATGTGGCCCACACTGAAAGTCTGCAGTGAGCAGGTGAAGGTACCCTTGACGTGGCATGCTTGACTCTGAGCCCCAGTCTGGGGCTGTGTTCAGGGCAGATTCTGTCCCTGGAGATAGCTCACCTGCTCTTCTGGGTGCTCTAGCATGACCTTTTCTGGTATGATGTTCTTAAGAAGATCAGAAATGTCACTGCAGATCAGACCAAAGGCCACTGGCTCAGGATTTCAACCACGACCTTGAGGGAAAGTGCGAGGGAGAGTCCAGCGTTTGCTTCCTATGACCCTGTCCTGGAAGGCCTGAGGTATACTTGGAACTTCCCTGACTTTCCTTAATAACCTTGCTGCTTATCTGTGTGCTTGCTTAGTCGCTCAGTCGTGTCCAACTCTTCGTAACCTCATGGACCATCTGTAGCCTGCCAGGCTCCTCTGTTCACGGGATTCTCCAGGCGAGAATGCTGGAGTGGGTGGCTGTTCCCTTCTCCAGGGGATCTTCTGAACCCAGGGATCGAGCCCACACCTTCTACATCTCCTGCCCTGGCAGGCAAATTCTTTACCACTGCTTCACTTGGGAAGCCCAGACGCTTATCTATTCATCCATTAATCAAGGGTCTTCTTGAACGGGTTTGAGTTCTCCATCACCTTGTACTGGGTGGTACTCTATTCAGCATCCATCCCGTGTGGTTCCACATCCCAGAGGAAAACTCCTTGGACGGCGCTGGGGTCTGGAAAGCCAGATTGTTTCCAGAGCATCCCGGGTTCACCAAGCTTCTTTGCAATCTTTCCTCTAGGCTGGCAGCAAGGCCAGAAAGTACCTTCCAAAATGTCACAAACCCACAGGAGGGACAAACTGACAAACCCTCAGTTTGCCAAGCAGGACTTTTTGAAATTGAGAAAGTAAGAGAGTTCAAGAACCAACAGTGGTGGCCAGCATCCTGAGGCCAAAGGGTGGAAAGAACCAGGGAATATTCCCCACAGTAGTTCTTGAGCAGTTGCAGCACATTTGCAAATTATTAATCATTATGAAACTTTATTAGTAATTGACTGCATTACTTTTAATTCATCTTAATTATTGCAGTGAACAAATACGTTTATTAATAAAATGAATTAATTCATTACTGTAAAAAAATAAAAATATACTTTCATGCTCATAAGAAGCTTCCTTGACAGTTTTGTTTTCTTTAAAACCTTTGAGAATGTTTTCCTTTTGTGACTGCCATTGCTTGTGATGAGAACTCAAGCATCATTCTTAATGGTGTTTCCCAGAACACAGTATATTGATTTCTCCTATTAGCAAGATTTTCTTCCACTAAATTAGACCCTTGGATTTGTCTTCAATGCCTTGTAAACTTCTGCCAAAACCACAATGGTGAACTTGCAGAATACTTTATTCACCTTTATGACTTTTCACATAGCATTGCTCCTGAAGAAGGAGCTTGCTTTATAGGAAGTCAAGTACAACAGTGAGTGGGGGTTCTTGCTATGATAAAGAGGTTATGGACTGGGTAATAGAAGAGGTAGTTATAAATATCCAATTACAATCATGTGGTCATTTGCAGTAACAAAAGCTACAATAGTTATAAAATTATCTTCATTTTACATGAATATATTTATGTTTACATTAACCATTTTTTAGCTTCTCTCTCCTCTTTGCCTGCCTGTGGTAAAAGGAAACATGCCACTATAGTTTAATCTTGCATCTCAGTGTATCTAAGTAGTTAAGATACAGAATTCAATGAGAGAGTGTGATTCAGCTAGATAAGGAAAGAACATCACCTGTAAATGGATAAATGAACTCGGTAGTTTCTTTGAAGGAGAGAGCTTGTTTTGCTTGAATGAAGAATTATTGCATCATATTAACAGGGAGCATGTTCAGACTTAAGTTGAAGAAAGTGGAGAAGACCACTAGACCATTCAGGTATAACCTAAATCAAATCCCTTATGATTATACAGTGGAAGTGAGAAATAGATTTAAGGGACTAGATCTGATAGACAGAGTGCCTGATGAACTATAGACAAAGGATCATGACATTGTACAGGAGACAGGGATCAAGACCATCCCCAAGAAAAAGAAATGCAAAAAAGCAAAATAGCTATCTGAGGAGGCCTTACAAATAGCTGTGAAAAGAAGAGAAATGAAAAGCAATGGAGAAAAGGAAAGATATACCCATTTGAATGCAGAGTTCCAAAGAATAGCAAGAAGAGATAAGAAAGCCTTCCTCAGTGATCAATGCAAAGAAATAGAGGAAAACAACAGAATGGGAAAGACTAGAGATCTCTTCAAGAAAATTAGAGATACCAAGGGAACATTTCATGCAAAGATGGGCTTGATAAAGGACAGAAATGGTCTGGACCTAACAGAAGCAGAAGATATTAAGAAGAGGTGGTAAGAATACACTGAAGAACTGTACAAAAAAAATCTTCACGACCCAGATAATCATGATGATGTGATCACTTACCTGGAGCCAGATATCCTGGAATGTGAAGTCAAGTGGGCCTTAGAAAGCATCACTACGAACAAAGCTAGTGGAGGTGATGGAATTCCAGTGGAGCCATTTCAAATCCTAAAAGATGATGCTGTGAATGTGCTGCACCCAATATGCCAGCAAATTTGGAAACCTCAGCAGTGGCCACAGGACTGGAAAAGGTCAGTTTTCATTCCAATCCCAAAGAAAGGCAATGCCAAAGAATGCTCAAACTACTGCACAATTGCAATCATCTTACAAGCTAGTAAAGTAATGCTTAAAATTCTCCAAGCCAGGCTTCAGCAATATGTGAACCGTGAACTTCCAGATGTTCAAGCTGGACTTAGAAAAGGCAGAGGAACCAGAGATCCAATTGCCAACATCCTCTGGATCATCAAAAAAGCAAGAGAGTTCCAGAAAAACATCTATTTCTGTTTTATTGACTATGCCAAAGCCTTTCACTGTGTGGCTCATAATAAACTGTAGAAAATTCTGAAAGAGATGGAAATACCAGACCACCTGACCTGCCTCTTGAAAAACTTGTATTCAGGTCAGGAAGCAACAGTTAGAACAGGACATGGAACAGCAGACTGGTTCCAAATAGGAAAAGGAGTATGTCAAGGCTGTATATTGTTACCCTGCTTATTTAACTTCTATGCAGAGTACATCATGAGAAACTCTAGGCTGGAAGAAGCACAAGCTGGAATCAAGATTCAGTTCAGTTCAGTTCAGTCGCTCAGTCGTGTCCGACTCTTTGCGACCCCATGAATCGCAGCACGCCAGGCCTCTCTGTCCATCACCAACTCCCGGAGTTGACTCAGACTCACGTCCATCGAGTCCTTGATGCCATCCAGCAGTCTCATCCTTGGTTGTCCCCTTCTCCTCCTGCCCCCAATCCCTCCCAGCATCAGAGTCTTTTCCAATGAGTCAACTCTTTGCATGGGGTGGCCAAAGTACTGGAGCTTCAGCTTTAGCATCATTCCTTTCAAAGTAATCCCAGGGCTGATCTCCTTCAGAATGGACTGGTTGGATCTCCTTGCAGTCCAAGGGGCTCTCAAGAATCTTCTCCAACACCACAGTTCAAAGGCATCAATTCTTCGGCGCTCAGCCTTCTTCACAGTCCAACTCTCACATCCATACATGACCACAGGAAAACCCATAGCCTTGACTGGACAGACCTTAGTTGGCAAAGTAATGTCTCTGCTTTTGAATATGCTAACTAGGTTGGTCATAACTTTTCTTCCCGGGAGAAATATCAATAACCTCAGATATGCAGATGACACCACCCTTATGGCAGAGAATGAAGAAGAACTAAAGAGCCTCTGATGAAATTGAAAGTGAGTGAAAAAGTTGGATTAAAGCTCAACATTGAGAAAACGAAGATCATGACATCTGGTCCCATCACTTTATGACAAATAGATCAGGAAACAGTGGAAACAATGGCTGACTTTATTTTGGGGGGGCTCCAAAATCACTGCAAATGGTGATCACCCCATGGACTGCAGCACAGCAGGACTCCCTGTCCATCACCAACTCCCAGAGCTTGCTCACACTCAAGTCCATCGAGTCAGTGATACCATCCAACCATCTCATCCACTGTCATCCCCTTCTCCTCCTGTCTTCAATCTTTCTCAGTACCAGGGTGTTTTCCAGTGAGTCAGTTCTTCACATCAGGTGGCCAAAGTATCAGAGTTTCAGCTTCAGCATCAGTTCTTCCAGTGAATATTCAGGACTGATTTCCTTTAGGATTGACTGGTTTGATCTCTTTTCAGTCCAAGGGACTCTCCCCACGTCTCCTGCATTGCAGGCAGATTCTTTACCAGCTGAGCCACAAGAGAAGCAGAATAATCCATATAACTAACCTCTTACTCTACATCACTGGTGATTCTCCTTCTCTGATTATGCCCTGACATGATCTAAGAGGAAAGGGCTGTATAATAAGTCGCTTCAGTTATGGCCTACTCTTTGTGACCCTACTGTAGCCCACTAAGCTCCTCTGTCCCAGGGATTCTCTGGGAAAGAATACTGGAGTGGGTTGCCATGCCCTCCTCCAGGGGAACTTCCCAAACCAGGGATCAAATCTGTGCCTCTTACGTCTCCTGCACTGGCAGGCGAGTTCTTTACCCCTTGTGCCTGGGAAGCCTTAAAAGGAAAGAACTAAGGAAATGATTTTCATGACAATTTCAGATACTATATCAAGATTTGTGATGTGAGGATTTTTAGGTGAAAGTGTCATTTTATATTATTATGGGGCAAGTTTTCAAATTTAGACAACTTTACACATGTTCTGTATGGTTGATTTAAAGTCAAAAATTCAAGAGGAGAATGTACCAGTAGAAAGTTACTC
>NW_024072820.1:0-4817 GCF_014754425.2 Oryx dammah
TTGGGTCTTTTATTTTTCTGGAATTGAGCTGCAGGAGTTGCTTGTATATTTTTGAGATTAGTTGTTTGTCAGTTGCTTCATTTGCTATTATTTTCTCCCATTCAGAAGGCTGTCTTTTCACTTTGCTTATGTTTTCCTTTGTTGTGCAGAAGCTTTTAATTTTAATTAGATCCCATTTGTTTATTTTTGCTTTTATTTCCAGAATTCTGGGAGGTGGATCATAGAGGATCCTGCTGTGGTTTATGTCGGAGAGTGTTTTGCCTATGTTCTCCTCTAAGAGTTTTATAGTTTCTGGTCTTACATTTAGATCTTTAATCCATTTTGAGTTTATCTTTGTGTGCAGTGTTAGAAAGTGATCTGGTTTCATTCTTTTACAAGTGGTTTACCAGTTTTCCCAGCACCACTTGTTAAAGAGATTGTCTCTACTCCATTGTATATTCTTGCCTCCTTTGTCAAAGATAAGGTGTCCATATGTATGTGGATTTATCTCTGGGCTTTCTATTTTGTTCCATTGATCTATATGTCTGTCTTTGTGCCAATACCATACTGTCTTGATGACTGTGGCTTTGTAGTAGAGCCTGAAGTCAGGCAAATTGATTCCTCCAGTTCCATTCTTCTTTCTCAAGATTGCTTTGGCTATTCGTGGTTTTTTGTATTTCCATACAAATCTTGAAATTATTTGTTCTAGTTCTGTGAAAAATATCGCCGGTATCTTGATAGGGATTGCATTGAATTTGTAAATTGCTTTGGGTAATATACTCATTTTCACTATATTGATTCTTCCGATCCATGAGCATGGTATATTTCTCCATCTATTAGTGTCCTCTTTGATTTCTTTCATCAGTGTTTTATAGTTTTCTGTATATAGGTCTTTAGTTTCTTTAGGTAGATATATTCCTAAGTATTTTATTCTTTTTGTTGCAATGGTGAATGGAATTGTTTCCTTAATTTCTTCTTCTACTTTCTCATTATTAGTGTATAGGAATGCAAGGGATTTCTGTGTGTTGATTTTATATCCTGCAACTTTACTATATTCATTAATTGGCTCTAGTAATTTTCTGGTAGAGTCTTTAGTGTTTTCTATGTAGAGGATCATGTCATCTGCAAACAGTGAGAGTTTTACTTCTTCTTTTCCAATTTGGATTCCTTTTATTTCTTTTTCTGCTCTGATTGCTGTGGCTAAAACTTCCAGAACTATGTTGAATAGTAGTGGTGAAAGTAGGCACCCTTGTCTTGTTCCTGACTTAAGGGGAAATGCTTTCAATTTTTCACCATTGAGGATAATGTTCGCTGTGGGTTTGTCATATATAGCTTTTATTATATTGAGGTATGTTCCTTCTATTCCTGCTTTCTGGAGAGTTTTTTATCATAAATGGATGTTGAATTTTGTCCAAGGCCTTCTCTGCATCTATTGAGATAATCATATGGTTTTTATTTTTCAATTTGTTAATGTGGTGAATTACATTGATTGATTTGCGGATGTTGAAGAATCCTTGCATCCCTGGGATAAGGCCCACTTGGTCATGGTGTACGATCTTTTTAATGTGTTGTTGGATTCTGATTGCTAGAATTTTGTTGAGGATTTTTGCATCTATGTTCATCAGTGATATTGGCCTGTAGTTTTCTTTTTTTGTAGTATCTTTGTCAGGTTTTGGTATTAGGGTGATGGTGGCCTCATAGAATGAGTTTGGAAGTTTCCCTTCCTCTGCAATTTTCTGGAAGAGTTTGAGTAGGATAGGTGTTAACTCTTCTCGAAATTTTTGGTAGAATTCAGCTGTGAAGCCGTCTGGACCTGGGCTTTTGTTTGCTGGAAGATTTCTGATTACAGTTTCAATTTCCGTGCTTGTGATGGGTCTGTTAAGATTGTCTATTTCTTCCTGGCTTAGTTTTGGAAAGTTGTATTTTTCTAAGAATTTGTCCATTTCTTTCAGGTTGTCCATTTTATTGGCATATAATTGCTGATAGTAGTCTCTTATGATCCTTTGTATTTCTGTGTTGTCTGTTGTGATCTCTCCATTTTCATTTCTAATTTTATTGATTTGATTTTTCTTTCTTTGCTTCTTGATGAGTCTGGCTAATGGTCTGTCAATTTTATTTATCCTTTCAAAGAACCAGCTTTTGGCTTTGTTGATTTTTGCTATGGTCTCTTTTGTTTCTTTTGCATTTATTTCTGCCCTAATTTTTAAGATTTCTTTCCTTCTGCTAACTCTGGGGTTCTCTAATTCTTCCTTTTCTAGTTGCTTTAGGTGTAGAGTTAGGTTATTTATTTGACTTTTTTCTTGTTTCTTGAGGTATGCCTGTATTGCTATGAACTTTCCTCTTAGCACTGCTTTTATAGTGTCCCACAGGTTTTGGGTTGTTGTGTTTTCATTTTCATTAGTTTCTATGCATATTTTGATTTCTTTTTTGATTTCTTCTGTGATTTGTTGGTTATTCAGAAGCGTGTTGTTCAGCCTCCATATGTTGGAATTTTTAATAGGTTTCCTCCTGTAATTGAGATCTAATCTTAGTGCATTATGGTCAGAAAAGATGCTTGGAATGATTTCGATTTTTTTGAATTTATCAAGGTTATATTTATGGCCCAGGATGTGATCTATCCTCGAGAAGGTTCCATGAGCACTTGAGAAAAAGGTGAAATTCATTGTTTTGGGGTGAAATGTCCTATAGATATCAATTAGGTCTAACTGGTCTAATGTATCATTTAAAGTTTGTGTTTCTTTGTTAATTTTCTGTTTAGTTGATCTGTCCATATGTGTGAGTGGGGTATTAAAGTCTCCCACTATTATTGTGTTGTTGTTAATTTCCCCTTTCATACTTGTTAGCATTTGTCCTACATATTGCGGTGCTCCTATATTGGGTGCATATATATTTATAATTGTTATATCTTCTTCTTGGATTGATCCTTTGATCATTATGTAGTGGCCTTCTTTGTCTCTTTTCACAGCCTTTGTTTTAAAGTCTATTTTATCGGATATGAGTATTGCCACTCCTGCTTTCTTTTGGTCTCTATTTGCATGGAATATCTTTTTCCAACCCTTCACTTTCAGTCTGTATGTGTCCCTTGTTTTGAGGTGGGTCTCTTGTAAGCAGCATATAGAGGGTTCTTGTTTTTGTATCCAATCGGCCAGTCTTTGCCTTTTGGTTGGGGCATTCAATCCATTTACGTTTAAGGTAATTATTGATAAGTATGATCCCGTTGCCATTTGTTTTATTATTTTGGGTTCGGGTTTATACTCCCTTTTTGTGTTTCCTGTCTAGAGAATATCCTTTAGAATTTGTTGGAGAGCTGGTTTGGTGGTGCTGAATTCTCTCAGCTTTTGCTTGTCTGTAAAGCTTTTGATTTCTCCTTCGTATTTGAATGAGATCCTTGCTGGGTATAGTAATCTGGGCTGTAGGTTATTTTCTTTCATCACTTTAAGTATGTCTTGCCATTCCCTCCTGGCCTGAAGAGTTTCTATTGAGAGATCAGCTGTTATCCTTATGGGAATCCCCTTGTGTGTTATTTGTTGTTTTTCCCTTGCTGCTTTTAATAGTTGTTCTTTGTGTTTGATCTTTGTTAATTTGATTAATATGTGTCTTGGGGTGTTTTTCCTTGGGTTTATCCTATTTGGGACTCTGTGGGTTTCTTGGATTTGGGTGATTATTTCCTTCCCCATTTTAGGGAAGTTTTCAACTATTATCTCCTCAAGGATTTTCTCATGGTCTTTCTTTTTGTCTTCTTCTTCTGGGACTCCTATAATTCGAATGTTGGAGAATTTCATATTGTCCTGGAGGTCTCTGAGATTGTCCTCATTTCTTTTAATTCGTTTTTCTTTTTTCCTCTCTGATTCATTTATTTCTACCATTCTATCTTCTATTTCACTAATCCTATCTTCTGCCTCCGTTATTCTATTATTTGTTGCCTCCAGAGTGTTTCTGATCTCATTTATTGCGTTATTCATTGTATATTGACTCTTGTTTATTTCTTCTAGGTCCTTGTTGAACCTTTCTTGCATCTTCTCAATCCTTGTCTCTAGGGTATTTATCTGTGATTCCATTTTGACTTCAAGATTTTGGATCATTTTCACTATCAATATTCGGAATTCTTTCTCAGGTAGATTCCCTATCTCTTCCTCTTTTGTCTGGTTTGGTGGACATTTCTCCTGCTCCTTTACCTGTTGGGTATTCCTCTGTCTCTTCATCTTGGTTATGTTGCTGCGTTTGGAATGGCCTTTTTATATTCTGGTAATTTGTGGAGTTCTCTTTATTGTGGAGCTTCCTCACTGTGGGTGGGGTTGTATCAGTGGCTTGTCAAGGTTTCCTGGTTAGGGAGGCTTGTGTTGGAGGTCTGATGGGTGGAGCTGGGTTTCTTCTCTCTGGAGTGCAGTGGAGTGACCAGTAATGGGTTATGAGACGTCTGAAGTTTTGGAGTAACTTTGAACTGCCTGTATATTGAAGCTCAGGGGTGTGTTCCTGTGTTGCTGGAGAATTTGTGTGATATGTCTTGCTCTGGAACTTGTTGGCCCTTGGGTGGAGCTTTGTTTCAATGTAGGTATGGAGGCATTTGATGAGCTCCTATTGCTTAATGTTCCCTGAATTCAGGAGTTCTCTGATGTTCTCAAGCTTTGGACTTAAGCCTCCTGCTTCTGGTTTTTGGTTTTATTTTTACGGACACCACTGTATTTAAAGTGGATAACCAGCAAGGACCTATTGGGTAGCACAGGGAACTCTCCTCAGGGTTATGTGGCAACCTGGAGAGGACGGGAGTTTGGGGGAGAATGGATACATGCGTATGCATGGCTGGGTTGCTTTGCTGTGCACTTGAAGCTATCACAACA
>NW_024072821.1:0-4817 GCF_014754425.2 Oryx dammah
AACAAGACGGGGAGCTGAGTGGCTCAGATCATGAAGTTCTAATTGCTCAATTTAGACTTAAATGGAAGAAAGTAGGAAAAACCACTAGACAATTCGGTATGACCTAAGTTAAATCCCTGATGATTATACAGTGGAAGTGAGAAATAGATTTAACGGATTAGATCTGATAGAGTGCCTGATGACCTATGGACAGAGGTTCATGACATTGTACAAGAACAGGGATCAAGACCATCTCAAAGTAAAAAAAATGCAAAAAAGCAAAATGGCTGTCTGAGGAGGCCTTACAAATAGCTGTGAATAGAAGAGAAGAGAAAAGCAAAGGAAAAAAGGAAAGCTATAAGCATCTGAACGCATCATTCCAAGGAATAGCAAGGAGAGAGAAGAAAGCCTTCAGGAGTGGACAATGCTAGGAAAGAAAGGAAAGCAACAGAGTGGAAAAGACTAGAGATCTCGTTATGAAAATTAGTGATACCAAGGGATGATTTCATGCAAAGATGGGCTCGATGAAGACAGAAACGGTATGGACCTAAGAGAGGAAGAAGTGGTAAGAATTCACAGAAGAACTCTATCAGAAAGATCTTCACTACCCAGATAATCACGATGGTGTGATCACTCACCTATTATCAGACATCTCGGAATGTGAAGTCAAGTGGGCCTTAGCATCACTATGAAGAAACTGGTGGAGGTGAAGGATTTCCAGTGGAGCTATTTCAAATCCTGAAAGATGAGGCTGTGAAAGTGCTGCACTTGATATGCCAGCAAATTTGGAAAACTCAGCAGTGCCACAGGACTGGAAAAAGTCAGTTTTCCTTCCAAGGCCAAAGAATACTCAAACTACCACACAGTTGCACTCATCTCACACGCTAGTAAAGTAATGGTCAACATTTTCAAGCGAGGCTTCAGCAAAACATGAACCGTGAACTTCCGTATATTCAAGCTGGTTTTAGAAAAGGCTGAGGAACCAGAGCTCAAATTGCCAACATCCGCTGAATCGTCGAAAAAGCAAGAGAGTTCTAGAAAAACATCTCTTTCGGTTTTATTGACTATGCCAAAGCCTTTGACTGTGTGGATCACAATAAAGTGTTGGAAAACGTTCAAGAGATGGGAATACCAAACCACCTGACTTGCCTCTTGAGAAACCTATATGCAGGTCAGGAAGCAAAAGGTAGAACCTGACATGGAACACAGACTGGTTCCAAATGGGGAAAGGAGTACGTCTAGACTGTATATTGTCCCCCTGCTTCTATAACTTATATGCAGAGAACATCATGAAAAAGCCTGGGCTGGAAGAAGCACAAGCTGCAATCAAGATTGCCAGGAAAATATCAATAACCTCAGATATGCAGATGACAACAATTTTGGCAGAAAGTGAAGAGGAACTAAAGAGCCTCTTGATGAAAGTGAAAGAGGAGAGTGAAAACGTTGGCTTCAAGCTCAGCATTCAGGAAACTAAAATCATGGCATCTGTCCCATCATGTCATGGCAAACAGATGGGGAATTGTGGAAAGTGTCAGACATTATTTTGAGGGGGCTCCAAAATCACTGCAGATGGTGATTGCAGCCATGAAATTAAAAGATGCTTTCTCCTTGGAAGGAAACTTATGACCAACCTAGATAGCATATTCAAAAGCAGAGACATTAATTACTTCGCCAACAAAGTTCCATCTAGTCAAGGCTATGGTTTTCCCAGTTATCATGTATGGATGTGACAGTTGGACTGTGAAGAAAGCTGAAAGCTGAAGAATTGATGTTTTGGAACTGTGGTGTTGGAGAAGACTCTTGAGAGTCCCTTGGACTGCAAGGACTATAGGATCCATTGAATTGTGCAGGCAAGAATATTGGCGTGGGCAGCCTTTCCCTTTTCCAGCGCATCTTCCAAACCCAGGTGTGGTACTCAGGTCTCCGAATGCAGACAGAGTCTATACCGCCTGAGCCACAAAAAGCCCCAAGAATATTGAACTGTGTAGCCTGACCCTTCTGCAGCCGATCAGGATTTCCTGACTCAGTAATCAAACTGGGCTCTCCAGCAATGCAGGAGGATACTTCTCCAGCTGAGGTATCAGGGAAGCCCAATATCTTTTTCGATCAGCTACTAATTGTAGGATTACTGTATAGAGTCTTCACAGGTTTAAAATCGCAACCTGATAAGGTAGCAATCGATGTCCTTATTCTAGAGGACAAAACTGGAACTCAAAGAAGGGGGTAACTCAGCTATAGCAAGGAAGTGTGTACCCAGACAAATCCTGCAGTTCCTGCTGTTAGAACTCAAGGAGGCCACATGGTGAAGCTTGTCCACGTGACAGGGGCTAAGGCACCCAGCCTCCACTGGGTGCTACAGGGACCTGACTTGTTAACTATCGTCTGGCAGCTCAGAACTCAGAAAATCAGTTTGCACTGAAGAAAGGAATGGCACTACCAGGGTCCAGCCCCGGTGGATCCAGGGAATTCGAAGGTGGGGACGGCATCGGCGTCTTTGGAAAAATACATATTTAATTACAGATATATAGAGAGATTAGAAACGGATAGTGTAGTAG
The DNA here is from genome assembly GCF_014754425.2 of Oryx dammah. Lineage (NCBI taxonomy): Eukaryota > Metazoa > Chordata > Mammalia > Artiodactyla > Bovidae > Oryx > Oryx dammah. The sequence continues at coordinate 2,535 of NW_024072821.1, forward strand.
GAGATAGTGTAGTGGAGAAAAGGAGGCTGAATCCAGATGGGAATTCAGCCAGAGAAACGGGAGCAAGAAAGAAGCGACATGGGGGAATCAGTCTTTCCGGAAACTGATCCTATTTCTTTATTTTTGGGTTTGCTTATATACCTTTTGTTACACATAGGGATGAATACAGAGTCACGCGGGGGTCAGCAGTCCTGACCTTTATCAAAATCAGGTGCTTCACATAAATGTATAACAAAAAAAGGTCTTAGCGATATTACATCATCTTCTGGCCATGAGTGAGACCTGCTGACATTCTATGATCCTTTCTTTCTGATAACCAAAAACCTTATTTCTTCCAAGGGTGTTTTTTCTTAAACCAGGCACCACCCTCCAGATAAAGTTGCATTCCTATAGGGTGAGGGTGTAGTGAGTTACAATCAAGAAAGGAATTTATTTAACCCAAGGTTAACAGGATTAATCTTAAAGGTTAATACTTATTTCTCCTATATGCTTAAAGGTTAATACTTATTTCTCCTATATGTTAGTTATATTGATTATACGGGCAGGGAATATGGAGATTTAGCAGCAAACATCAGCCCAACAAATGAAAATCCTTTTACCAATGTTCCCCTTAAGATCTATTTAGTCTTAAGATAGTGATAAAGTTACATTTTCACATAGCAAGGACACAGTGATTTATAGCAAATTACAGTGATCTATTACAAATGAGAAAATTCATTAACTCAAAAAGTCTAGTATTGCTAACATCAAATTCTACTATATTTCCTTTTCTATATTCCAAATACATTGATTAATATATTCCCAGTTGCCTAAGGATATGGAGGCCTGGCAGCAATCGTTGATTCAACAATGAGAAAAGCCCTATGCTAATTAAGACTCTCAAAATACTCCAAAACTCTCTGTGCTGTTTATGGTTGAGAGGTAGTAAACAATCATGTGCAGCAGTGGCAGCAGTATGGATAATCCTGTCACACAAGCTAGTCTGTCAGCAGAGAGGTTTAACCTAAGACATCCTTGTCCCACCCAGAGCAGGGAATTAGCAGCAATTATTGACACAACAAATGAAAAAACCCTTCACCAATATAATTCCTAACCAACCCACTATACTAATAATTTCGAACTCCCCAAAAGAATTTGCCTTTAGTAAGTCTAAAACATCTCGTGCCTCTCAGATCGGGAGGCTGTCAACAATCACATGTGGCTGGACGAACCTATACAGGTGGGTTAGATAACCTTCAGAGGAGTTCATAACCTGAAACACTCTTGTCATGCCCAGGAATTTTTATTGCCTTGGAGCTGCACGTTTACTCCTTCTCTGAGAGAAATGGTTATGGGGGAGAACATAAAACAGACTCTGGTTTGGGGGTAGATGCTCGGGAACAGGGGGTTTCCTGAGGCTTGATCACACCTTTGCCTATGCCAAGCCTCCTTCCTCATGACCTTTGCCATGGGCGGAGTTCCTCAGGCTGGCCCCCAACATGGCACCTCCCTTCATCCAACCCACCACACCCTCCAGATCCTCCCACAGCCTGCTCCCTTCCTCTTGCTTTCTGAGGAAATTAGAGTCATGTTCATGTGACCACATTGGCTGTCCAATGTTCACAGGCTACCACTGGAGCTGCTAAAAGAGAGGCCAAGAGCCTTTGGCCCTGAGTATCTCTTTCCTTTCACCATCGAGGCCCTCCTCCACACGTGCACACCACAGGCCTTTTCTGAGATGCCCAGGGACCCTCCCTCAGTTTGCAACAAGTTGTATCCACTGCTGTCCTTTCAATGCATCCATTGAAACTCAACTCATGTGCTCCTTTGCCTGCATGGCAGGGACAGAGCTGACTGTGAATACAAAGCTCAGATCTGACAGCTGGGAATCTGTGTAGAAAGGACCTGATTATTCCCACTGTAAAGCCTGAAGTAGGCTCCAAGGTTCCAGAACTAGGGCGTGGGCCTAAGTGACTCCACAGGCGATTGGATGCCAGGGGAGGCTTCTGGCTCTAGTGGGGATGGGGCGAGTTTCTTGAGGATCTGAAGGCCCACTGTGTGCAGGTTCACGGTGCATAGAGAGGAGAAGGTGGAGTCTACCCTGGAGGTGGTGGCAACTCATGCCTGAGCCAGCTGCCTTCCTGATGGTGGGATGTGAGGCAGAGGAAGAGACCCAGGTCTGCTTCCTCGTGTGGTACCTGGAGCATGTTGACACCAGACTAAATGCTTACACGGTGATGACCATTGCTGCTGTCTGCAAAGGGTTTACACTGGCATATGTCTTCATCTGAGAGCTCAGATTGT
>NW_024072822.1:0-4816 GCF_014754425.2 Oryx dammah
GAGTGAAGGTTTCTCTGGGGCAAAATGAGGGCTGCAGCCTGGGAGCCAGCACCTCAGAGAGCTCTGAGGGACTGCCCCAAAGAGAAAGGGGGAAGGGAGGATCCATGCGATTCTGGTGAAGGGGGACACACGCCAGGGCGCACGTATTTTCCCGGAAAGTCTCTACTCGTCTCGTGAAGCCTTGCGCGTCACGTGGAACAGTGGTCACCGTGGAGGACTTTAGTGCTTTTCCAGATACGGGGAGATACAAGAACTGGGCTCGTAAAATCGGCTCCGGAAAATATCTATGTGAAGACCTGTCCTGGCAGTTCCCCCGACCCCAGAAGAGGGCGCACATTTCCGCTCTGCACCCTGAACTCCTTCAGGGGGTGTTGAAGGTCAGCAGGTTCAGCAGGGCATGACTTAATCCTTGGAGAGGCCGACGGTGGCGGTTTAGTTGCCAAGTTGCGTCTAACTCTTTGTGACCCTACGGACTGTAGTCCGCCAGGATCCTCTGTCCATGGGATTCTCCAGGCAAGAATACTGGAGTCGGTATTTACTTCCCTGGGGCATCTTTCTGACCAGGGATCGAACCCAGCTCTGCTGTGTTGCAGGTGGATTCTCTGCCAACTGACCCACCTTGGCAAATGCCACTTTGTAGTTGACAGGCTGGAGCCGTCGAGGGAGGTTTGAACATGCCCCTTTTCCTGCTCAAGGCAGAAAACGGACACCTTCCCAGATATCAAAGGGAATAGGTGTCATTTTAAAAGCTTCGTTTGAGGTGCCAGCGACACCCAGTGCTGGAGCTCTGTGTGTCCTTCGCCCAGGCTGCCCACTGCCTCAAGATGGGTCAGTCCTTATGCCTTATTTATGCTGGGAAAACTGCATCCTGTTTACACGCAGAATTCTGATCACCATGGCGCCCAGGGTAACATCATAGCGTGTGTTTACTAGTTTTTCAGAATTCCCTGGACCGCCAGGAAAGTCCCAGAAGCATGACTTTCATTACCAAATATTTGAGGATTGTTTTTTCCAGAGATCTTCCTGTTATTCCTTATTAATTTAATTCCACTGTGGTTAGAAAACATACTTTGTATGACTTAAATATTTGTATGACTTTAAATTTTTTTGACTCTTGTTTTAAGGCCCAGAATATGATCTCTCCTGGCAAATGTTCTGTGTGCCTTTGCCAATAAGGTGTATTCTGCTGTTGTTGGTTAGAATGTTCTATAAATGTCAAATTTGTTGATAGTGTTAGTCATGTCTTCTGTTTCCTTCCCGAATTTCTGTGTCCTTGTATTGAAAGAGGGATGCTGGGACGTCCTGCTGTGTGAATTCATCTCTCTCTCTCAGTAGCTCCATCAGTTTTGGCTTCATTATGGGATATTTTGCAGCTCACTGACAGGTGCATGTATGCTCAGAATTGTCATTCTCTAATAGACTCCTTTGTCCTCTGATAATATTCTTTTCTCTGAAATCTATCTTGCCCGATGTTGTAAGAGTCACACCGGTTTTCTTTTGATGTGATGTGGCTTATCTTTCTCCCTCCTCTTATTTTTAAGCTGCTGTGTCTTTACATTTAAACTGGGTTTCTTGCAGGTAGCGTATTGTTGGATCTTGTTTTCTTAAACCAATTCCACCATTTCTACCTTTTATACAGGAGTGCGGACCATTGGGTTTTTCAAAAGAGTACACAGTTGCTTGACGCTGCTGTATCAGTGTCTCCTGTGCAGCAAAGTGAATCAGCCACAGACACACAAATATTCCCTCTGTTCTGGATTCCCGTCCCTTCTAGGTCACCACTGAGCCCTGAATAGAGCTCCCTGTGCTTTACAGTAGGCTCTCATTCTTGTCAACTTTTGGGGTTTTTTTAATGTTTAAATTGTTTCATTGTTTAATTTTCTTGCTGTTTGGTCACTAAGTCGTGTTCAACTCTTTGGGACCCCGTGCACCACAACACGCCAGGCTTCCCTGTTCTTCAGTATCTCCCAGAGCTTGCTCAAACTCGTGTCCATGGAGTCAGTGCTGCCATCCAGCCATCTCATCCTCTGGCGTCCCCTTCTCCTCCTGCACCCATGTCCTGAGTATTGTAAATAGTGCTGCAGTGAACACTGGGGGTTGGGGGGCATATATCTTTGACAACTGAGTTTTGTGTGACAACATCCTTATCGACTAATTCTTTCAACTGTATTATTTATGGGTCCATCTTGATGGCTGCTTTTTCTCCTCCTTATGGTTCTATTTTCCTATTTCTTGCATGCCTGATACTTTCTGATGGGAAATCAGACCATGTGAAGTTTACCGTTTGGTGCTGGATATTTCTGCATCCTGCAGCCATTCTTGGCATTTGTTCTGGTTGCAGTTGAGTGACTTGGAAACAGTCTGATCCTCTTGGGATTTGCAAGTAAGCTCTGTTAGGTGGGGTCCAGGGCTTCCCTGGTGGCTCAGATTGTAAAGAATCCACCTGCAATGCAGGAGCCGCCGATTCGATCCTTGGGTCTGGAAGATGGCCTGGAGAAGGGAACGGCACCCCGCTCCAGTATTCTTGCCTGGGAAATCCCATGGACAGAGGAGCCTGGCGGGCTACAGGCCAGGGGCCGCAAAGAGTCGGACCCGACTGAGTGACTAACATTTTCACTTTTCACAGGTGGGGTCCAGGAAGCATTTGGTCCAGGGTAATTTCCCTGCTCCTGAGCTGAGACGTGCCTACTCTGGCTGATGGTACAAATGACTACCCCCCACCTTGTGTGAGCGCCAGCTGCTGCTGTTTCCAGTCCTCATGGTGCTTGTTTCCCAGCCTCGGGTAGATCACCGGCCCCCCACCCCGTCCTGACCCGGCACGTGCTCACTGGTGCTCAGCCGACACTGCAGGACAGCCTCTGCAGGCCTCCAGAACTCTCTGTGTGTCTCTCTTCTCTACAGCACTCTGCCCTGTGGGCGCCGGTGTGCGGTTCCTGGACTCCGCTCTGGAGACGCCGGGTGCTGGGCTTGCTTCTTGTCCTGGAAATACCCCAGATGGTACTCGCGTGCACAGCAGAGGGCGCACCTCCCTTGATGTCTGTCGTCTTCACGGCCTGATGCCCAGTGTCTAAAAGCTGTTGTCCGCAAGCTTTGCTGAGGTTTTCGGTGTTTAGGTCAGAGGATAAACCTGGTCTTCCATCTTAAACAAGATCTGATGTCCTCTTGCCTGTTTTTCTCTGAAAGATTTCTTTACTGGTTTTACTGATTTTTACGTTTTGGCGGCTCTGGATCTCCGTTGCTGGGCGGGCTTTCTCGAGTTGCAGTGAGCAGCGGCTCCTCTCCAGCTGTGGTGCGCAGGCTTCTCATCGCAGTGGCTTCTCTTGTTGCAGAGCAGGGGCTCTGGGCACTCGGGCTTCAGTGGCTGTGGGATCAGTAGTGAGGCTTGTGGATTCTAGAGAGTGGGCTCGGGAGTTGTGGTGCACGGGCTTAATTGCTCTGAGGCGTGGGGGATCTTTCCAGAACAAGGATGGAACCCGTGTCCCCCACATTGGCAGGTGAATTCTTAACTACCGCATCACCAGAGAAGCCAGCCTGTTTTTAAATAGAGCCTGGGAGCCTATCATATATATTTTTTTAATTCAAGTTCACTTACAACGTTGTGTTAATTTCTGCTATGCAGCAAAGTGATTCAGATACACACACACACACACACGTGTGTGTGTGTGTGTGTGTAGGAGAAGACTCTTGAGAGTCCCTTGGACAGTAAGGAGATCAACCCAGTCAATCCTAAAGGGAATCAGCCCTGAATATTCACTGGAAGGACTGATGCTGAAGCTGAAGCTCCAATACTTTGGCCACCCGGTTTCAGTCTATCTGCCCTCTGATGCCCTCTCTCAGCTCCTACCGTCTTAAAACTGACCTCTTCTAGTCCTGTGGCCACTGCTGAGTTTTTGTACAAGGGTTCCTTTTTCTCCACCCTTTTCTCTCTACATCTGTCATTTGTAGACTTTTTAATGGTAGCCAATTTAACTGGCGTGAGAAGCTACTTCATTGTAGTTTTGATTTGCTTTTCTCTAATAGCTAGCAATGTTGAACATCTGTATGTCTTCTGTGGGGAAATGTTTATTTCGTTCTGCCCATTTTTCAATTGGATTCTTTGGGTTTTGTCATTGTTGAGTTGTATGAGTTGTTTGTGTATTTTGGAAATAAAGCCCTTGTTGGTTGCGTCATTTTCAAATATTTTCTCCCAGTCTGTAGATTGTCTTTTTGTTTTGTGTATGGTTTCCTTTGCTGTGCAAAAGCTTGCAAATTTCTTAGGTTCCGTTTGTTTATTTTTGCTTTTCTATTGACTTCAAGACTGACCTAAGAAAACATTTTACAATTTATGTCAGAGAAAGTTTTGCCTATGGTGTTTTCTAGGACTTTTATGGTGTTTTGCCTCACGTTTAAGTCTTTAAGCCATTTTATTTTTTGTATAGTATGAGAGAGTATTCTAACTTCATTGGTTTTTATGCAACTGTCCAACTTTCCCAGAACCACTTGCTAAAGGGACAGTCTTTCTCCACTGTATATTTTTGCCTCCTTAGTTGAAGATCAATTGATCAGAGGTGTCTGGATTTATTTCTGGGCTCTATATTCTCTTCCATTTATCCTTATGTCTGCTTTTGTGCCAATACCATGCCATTTTGATTACTGTAGCTTTGTAGTATCGCCTGAAGTCTGGAAGAGTTATGCCTCCTACCTTGTTCTTTTTCATCAGGATTGCTTTGGCAATTCTGGGTCTTTCATGATTCCATATAAATTCTAGGATTATTTCTTCTAGTTCTGTAAAAACTGTCATGGGTAATTTGATAAGAATCACAATAAATCTATAGAT
>NW_024072823.1:0-4814 GCF_014754425.2 Oryx dammah
TACACAAGAGGCCTGTGATGGGATCCTCTGAATTTAACCTAAGGCAGGCTGCAGTCCATGGGGTCACTAGGAGTCGGACTGAGCGACTTCACTTCCACTTTTCACTTTCATGCATTGGAGAAGGAAATGGCAACACACTCCAGAATCCCAGGGACGGGGGAGCCTGGTGGGCTACTGTCTATCGGGTCACACAGAGGCGGACACGACTGAAGCGACTTAGCAGCAGTAGCAGCAGCAGAGTAGCAGGGTTCTGGGTGAGTCTCCATCAATTTCCTGAAACCCATTGACCTCTACATCTTCACACTTGACAGTAGTGGTTTAAATTGACTCTTTTTTAAAAAAAATATTAATTGGGTTATAATTTACCATGCTGTCTTAGTTTCAGGTGTACAGCAAAGTGAATCAGTTATATGCACTCTTTTTTAGCTTCTTTTTCCATATAGGCCATTACAGAGTGTTGAGTAGAGTTTCGTGTACTGTACAGTAGGTCTTTATTAGTTGTCTATTTTATATATAGTAGTGTATATATGTCAATCCCAATTTTCAATTTTATCCCTCCCCTTACCTCCCAGTAACCATGTCTGTAACTCTTTTTGTTTTGTAGATAAGTTTGTTTGTAGCCTTTTATTTTTTAGATTCCACATATAAGCAATATTATACGATATTTTATTTTCTCTTTATGACATCCTTCACTCTGTATGACAGTCTTCAGGTCCATCCAGGTCTCTGCAAATGGCACAATTTTGTTCCTTTTTATGGTTGAGTAATATTCCATTGTATACATGTGTCACATCTTCTTTATCCATTCCTCTGTTGATGGACACTTAGGTTGCTTCCATATCTTGGCTATTGTGAGTAGTGCTGCAATAAATACTGGGATGTATGTATCTTTTTGAATTATGGTTTTCTCCAGATATTTGCCCAGGAGTGGGATTGCTGGATCTCAGAAGCAATAAGGATACTTTCATGAGCTAGGTGGTAACATACATAATAAAAGTGGTGTTTAGAAGATCTGGCGGTCTAAGATGAATCATCAAGAGTTCCTTCATTCTTGCCTAGAGGGAAGAAGGCGGAGGAAGGATGATTTGAGGTTTTGGCAGTCAGGGACAGAGTCAGCCTCTAGGCAAACTGCGGGCTCCACCATCAGATCCCAGGGGCCTGGAGGCTGAGTTATCCCTGGGCTCTGCTATAAAGAGTACATGGGGGGGGGGTGTCCTGGCAACCCTACTCTCTCTCTCCCCTTGAGAGCATTCAATATCCCCTTCAGGGGCTCCATGGCCTCACTTCCTTCAGGACACAAACCCTTCCTCTATGGAACTGACCCTCTTCTGCTTTCTGACTCTTTGGAAGAAGGGCCTCTGTGCCTCGTTGTTAGTCCAAGGCTCCTCCTTTGGCCTCAGATTGGGGTGCTGTCATTGGGGCCACTAGCCCAGGTCTCAGCCAGGAACCCGGCCCCCTTCTCACTGTACTCTCCACCCTGGAGGTAAGCCCTGTTCAGGTCCTGCCCCTTCCCGGGCCCAGCTATGACCAGTCTACACACCATCAAGCCCAGCCTTCCACAGCCCCATCTGTGCTGGTGCCTCAGGGCTCAGGACTCTTCCGTTTAAACATTCAAATACATCATTTGCATGTTAGTTGCCTGCAGCTTCTGGCCCTGAAAAGTCTCCATTGTTTGTCTAGAATATGTTGGATAGTTCCTATTTACATTTGAACACAGAAATTTCTAGTCCCTCATGCCTCTTTGTGTCTTCTCTGCCCCCTCTATCCAAGATACCTCCCTCTGGTGGGGGCTCTTTACATTACTGTGACACTGCCCCCAGGCATCAGTGTGCTAATTTGCACTTCCCAGAGGTCACTTGGCCTATCAGGCTGTTTGACATTTGCTTCAGCAAGCAAGGAATGGAAGTCTCACTATTCAAGTGGAAAACACCAGGCTTGGGGGAGGGCAGGGGAGCAGCAACACCTATCTTGGTTTGAAAGTGAAAGTGAAGTCCCTCAGTCATGTCCGACTCTTTGTGACCCCATGGACTGTAGCCTACCAGGCTCCTCTGTCCATGGAATTTTCCAGGCAAGAGTACTGGAGTGGGTTGCCATTCCCTCTCCAGGGGATCTTCCTGACCCAGGGATAGAACCTGGGTCTCCCACATTGCAGGCAGACGCTTTACTGTCTGAGCCACCAGGGAAGCTAGTTCCCCAAGTTAATGACACCATATCAACCGCAGCTTCTTACCTGGATTGCCCTTTCTGACTCTGCTACTTAAAGCAGCATGACTGCAGCTAGACCACGTGGTGGGTAGCATTCCTGGTGCTCGGCTATGGTTGTGAGCACTCTGGCTTAGCCTCTCCAATTCTCAGTCACAGAAACCAATCCAATTCTCAGTCACAGAAACCAAGGCCAGAACTTAACTCCTTTTCATCCTCACTTCTCAGGATGGTACCAAGCCTTGCAGATTTGATTAGGTTTACTTTATGATGCAATGCATAGTTGGTATTTGTAAATGTTCCATGAGTGTTTGAGGAACAATTCTCCAATTATGGAGCCCAATGTTGTGTGTGTTTACATTATATCAAGTTTGTGGGTTGTGTTGGTCAAATCCATGCACTTGCTGAGTTTTTTTCTTTTCTCTTATTGAACCTACCAGTGACTAAGACATGTTAAAATCTCCCACTATGATACTCTGATGGTGGATCTATCAAGCTCTCCTTATAATTCTGTTCATTTTTGCTTTACAAAGATGTATTTTTGAAGCTATTTCATCAGAGGCATGCAAATCTAGAACTTTTATAGCTTCATAGTGAACCATCGAGGGCTTCCTCAATGGTAAAGAATCTGCCACGACTGCTAAAGAATCTGGCTGACAATGCACATTCATGGATTCAATCCCTGGGTTGGGAAGATCCCCTGGAGGAGGGCATGGCAATTCACTCCAGTATTCTTGCCTGGAGAATTCCATGGACAGAGGAGCCTGGTGAGCTACAGTCCAAAGGGTCACAAACAACTGGATACAACTGATGGATTGAGCACATAGAGAACCAAGTTATTAATCACTAAGATGTAATTTTCATTAATGTATGAATGCTTTTGGCCTCAGGGTCTGTTTTGACTAATATTAGACTAACTTCATAAGCTTTCTTTTGGTTAGTAGTGTGTACCTTGTATGTTTCCACACATCCTAACTTTCCTGTCTCTGCTATTATGTTTTAGATGTGCTCTTGGAAACAACATACAGTACAAATTTCTTTCTTTTATATCCCATAGGCAATCATTGTCTTTTAACTGTAGAGTTTAGTATGTTTAGTATGTTTAAATTTATTTCTATCATCTGGTTTTGTGCTTTCTGTTTGTCCCATTTTTTTCTGTTTCTTTTTATTGTCTCCTCTTTTGATTTCTTTTAAATGTTTTGTGTGTGTGGCCGGGAGGCTCTTCATTGCAAAAGCATGTTTTATTTTTTGTAAAATATGCTTACCACAGGCTTTCTTGTCAGGATTAAATGAGATGAAGAAACTCATATGAAATATTTATCCAGTGCTTAACACAGAGTAAGCACGGCTAAATGGGAACTATTATTAGAGGTTCTAGTACTCTTTCATCTTTAGTTTTCCCTTGTCTCTTGCAGTTCCACTTCTGTTGTTCTCCTTTCTGCTGACAATATCTCATTTGTTGTCAGTCTGTTTTCTTTCATTTCTCCTTTCCAGGCATTTGATTTCCTGTTTCTGCTCACTCTTCAATCCCTAAGGCAGCTCGGTGGTGAAGCCCTTCAGGGAGGAGTCTGTGTGCTGTGGCTCTGTGGCACAGTAGGTGCGGGAGAAGACAGTGGCACCTTGACTGAATCCCATTCCACAAGGTGATGGAGGTCCCCCCCAACACGGGGCTGCATTTGCGTGTCATTCTAGGCTGGCCATGGTGAAACTGAATCTGCTGCAATCATCAGTTTCTATGAAATGGGTATAAGGCCCGAGAACCCACCAGTCAAGAAACAGTTTAATTCTTTGTGTCTCTTCCTAGAGAGGATGGCCAGATCCTGGCTGACTGCTCTTAAGAAGTTGTCCTGCTGTGAGAGTGTGGGTGTCACCATACTAGGAATTTGTGTATGTACTAAGCAGAGCCTGGAAAGAGGAACCATTTGTACTCAAACACATTGTGGTCAGAAGAAAACTTTGTCATCATTGTTGTGACAGAACTGCAGCTAAATTTAGCAAGCTACATATTTTGTGTGTGTGCCTGTGCACATGTGTGATGCCTGGAGAAAGTAACACATTATGTTTCCAAAAGCGAAGACTCCCCAGACCAAAAAGAAAACCTTCTTCTCACCTGGTATTTGATTGCCATGATGATTCCTCACTCCACTTACTTCATATATTTGCTTTTTCTGTGTCCTGTGTTCAGTTCAGTCTTTCAGTTGTGTTGGCTTCCCTGTCAATCACCAACTCCTGGAGTTTGCTCAAACTCATGTCCATAAAGTCGGGGACGCCATCCAACCATCTCATCCTCTGTCATCTTCTTCTCCTCCTGCCTTCAGTCTTCCCCAGCATCAGACTCTTTTCCAATGAGTCAATTCTATGTGTCAGGTGGCCAAACTATTGTAGTTTCAGTTTCAGCAACAGTCCTTCCAATGAATATTCAGGACTCATTTCCTTTAAGTTTGACTGATTTGATCTCCTTGCAGTCCAACGAACTCAAGAGTCTTCTCCAACACCACAGTTCAAAAGCATCAATTCTTTGGCACTCAGCTTTCTTTATAGTCCAACTCTCAACATCCATACATGACTAGATGGACCTTTGTTGGCAAAGTAATGTCTCTGCTTTTTAATAT
>NW_024072824.1:0-4813 GCF_014754425.2 Oryx dammah
CACCCGTGACGCTCCAAGCACCTGCAACCCCACTGGAGCCTCCAAAGCACATGACACCCGTGGCAACCATGATACCTGGGACACCAGTGCCACCAGTGACAGCTGCCTCACCCGTGACACCAGGGGCACCCACGACACAGATGGCACTCATGGCACCTGTGACACCCTCAACACCAGTGGCACCCATGACAACAGTGGCAAAGTCGCTGAAGGAACCCACTGCCTCCCGGCTGTGCCTGATGCAGGAAGTTCCACCCTTGTTGGGCAACCCGACAGCATGTCCCCAGTCACTCCCTCTGGCCTCACCCAGAAAAAGAAGGGGGTGGCTGGGAGAATCTGGACATGTCTATCCAAATATTTGTGCTGTGGGCTGCCCAGCAAGAGGGCTAATAAAGTGAAGCCGGAAATAAATGGATGACCTGCCAAGCTCCCTGGGACCTGATCATGTTCCCACCTGGATGACGGGATTCAAATCCAGCACCTCCACCGCCTTCAGGTATGCCTCGTATCCAAAACCCTGGCCAGCTCAGAGGATGCTCTGGACTGGTCTGGGAGACCTGAAGAGGCACCATGCTGGCCTGGCTGCCCCTCCTGCCCTGCTGGCTGAAACTTCAGAGACTGCACTGTGCCCTGGGGCATGTCCCCCATCCCCCACACTTCTGTCTCCATGTTGGTGGTGGTGGGGATAGTTATTCCCACTCCTTGGTTCTTCTCTTGGTTCTGTCTTAATAAACTTTATGCTCCACAAAGATGTATTGCACTGCTTTGCATTCTCTCTGGTTAGAGAAGTATGTAGTCATGTAGTAAGTGAGCAAATTGCAAGCCTGGGTTCATGTTACTGCTGTTTGTCTTGTACAACTTAGAACGTTGTCAAGCTTGGGGCTTGGTTGGCCAGCCCCCCTCCAGGGGCTCAACCATCTCAAGATTCACCTCCCGTCTCATCTGTGGTGCTGCCAGTCTTGCACTCACAGCAGGCACTCACTCCTGGTCACTCACAGTCAGGGCAGTGTCCAGGCAGGTTAGAAGCAAGGTCAGAGGCCTGTTTTGCTTTGTCTCTGAAGCCTAAGCAAGACTATCTATGTAACGTCCCTAACGTGGGGTTAGCAATAAGTGCTTTAAAAAGCTATGCAGGAGATTCTGATGTACCCAGTGTCCGACAGCCACTACCTTAGAATAATTATTTGCCAGTTTCCGGTGGCTTCTTTTCTTCCAGGCAGTGTTGGGTAGAGCCCAGGGTTTGGAATCGGAGTCCTTGGTGCCATATTGTGACCTCAGCATATCATCTGTCACATCTTGGCCAACTGACCAACCCCTAACTCTGCGGTCCTAATTTCTGCACAGGTAAAATGGGATATTACTTGATATGATTGTTTAAAGGTTACATGAGATGAGACCAGCCAAATGACCACTCATCTGTCCCACTGCATGCAAGTACTGAACAAAGTCAGCTAGTCCTTTTAAAGTCTGCATCTCAGTTATATGGCCACGGGTCAGGCTGGTGTGTACAGTCATCTTATCTTCAATACAAACAACAAAAAAGGTCTCTAAATTCAGTTCAAATCTCCTAATACCCCTAGATACTCCCACTCCAGTCAGGTGTCAAGATGAAGAGTCCAGTTTATTTCTTAACTGATTTACTAGAATTACGGACACATCACTCCCAGGCCTTTCCTGACTGAGGCTGGAGGAATTTTCCTCTGGAGCATTTCCATCCTCCCCACGTTCAACAGGCTTCCATCAATCTGCTTCTCTCCACTAAACCATAAACACCCTCCAGCCGTATCATAAATGCTCTCAGAGAAAAGCACATTCAGAATCAACCATTCACTCCCGGGAACCAATACAGAAACATCAGAAGGTAAGATGGACACAGGAACACAGTCTGTTTTTACGTTTGTCTGTATGTTCAATAGTTTATTTTTTTGAATAAGGAATCCATACTGTGATTTAAAGGTTTAAATATTATAAAAGAGAATGTAATGCATACTTATTCTCTTTCCCACCTTTGGCACTTCCGTTCCAACTCAGAGGCAACCATGTTTATGAATTTTTTAAGTAAACTTACAGGGAGTCTGTACATGCAAAAATCATGGGGGAAAAAATCACTATATGTGTACGTGTGTCTGTGTATCTCCTCCTTTGTTTTCCACAAAATGTAGTATATGATACACACTGTTTGTACCAGGAACATGGAAAGCATGACCAATAAGATTAACGAGAAAGCTTGATAATCTGCAAAGTCCACCAGAGGGGATGCCTGATAATCTGGGTGATATTTTGCAATATAAAAGAATCTTATCCTGTCTTTTGTGTCTCCGGCTGCACAGCTGCTCTTTTGATGGCTGTGTCCGTATGTGTGTGCATATATGTATGCACACACAATGTCAAATACTTGCTCAGTAGATGCTTTGCTATATGTCTGAAGACAAATCAAAATCTTTATAGACAGGATTTGTATTTTAGACTCAAGATCAGATAGTCTCTAAGTGGTCCTAAAATTCGGGTGATGAATGACAGCTTCCAATACTACACACATATGTGTCTATATATGATCAAAATCGCCTAGAGAACTTTTCTTTTTTAAACTCTGGACTTTAGAATTAAACACACTTAAATTTGAACCCGGATTCTGTTATTTTGTCTTTGTCTTCTTGGCAAATTAGTTCAGCTATCTATGCTTCTATTTCCCCATCTGGAGATAATCAAAGTCTCACAAAACTGTTGTAAACTAAAATCACCTATGTAAAACTCTTAGCGTATTCCTCATGCATAGCAATAGAATAAATGGGAATAAACTGAATGACTTTTAAAGACTTCTCAGATTATTCCTGGTATTTTTTAATAGAAAAAAATATATCAATTTCAAAGGAAGTGTGCCTCAGCTCATAGGTACTATTAGGCTTTAGAAACTTACTTTTGATAGTCACTCTGATCATATATCTATGGAAACAGCATATGTGTGGCTGAATTAAAAGCTCTCACCCCTGCTCTACAGGAGCCATAGAGACTGGGTTTCTAGAGGAGAATGAATTAATTCCCCGAAGTGTTCATGGGGAACACAGGACTTGAAAGAGGTGTTGGACCTCCTAGTGCTAGGTCCACTTTACTTTCAGTGTGTTCTTTGCATTCAATGAACACTTTGTAAGCGATAGGGCTAGAGAATTAACTATAAACACCTAACCACACTGCAGCAGAACAACAGCCTTTTCACCGAAATATACTTCCCCAACTAAACTCAAAACCTTGGTGGTCCCATATGACTAATGTCCAGGCCCTAATTATCTCTGAATCCCTAGAACAGAAAGAGTTATCTGGCACGTGGCCTGGGCTATTTGTTAATTGCTGATGGAAGCAATGAATGCCTTTTACAATAGTTATGGTGGCAAATAGTGTCCTTTTTAGGTCAACAATAATCGCCTTGAAGGGGCTTCCCAGGTGGGGCCAGTGGTAGAGAATACACCTACCAATGCGAGAGACACAGAGACATGGGTTTGAGCCCTGGGTAGGGAAGATCCCTGCAGAAGGAAATGGAAAGCTGCTCCAGTATTCTTGCCTGAAAATTTCCATGGACAAAGGAGCCTGGTGGACTACCACGGCCTATATACAGGCCATGGGGTTGCAAAGAGTCGGACACGACTGAGCAAATGCAGACAACAGCCTTTAACTTTGAAGAAAGCAGCTCACCTACATGCTGCTCTGCCTCTCATCCGTGCATTCCAGATGGAACTGAGAGAACCCACACTGGGCCACGTCAAACGACATCTGAAACGACAGGGCTCACCTCACCTACTCTCTGGAAACAACTGCTGAAAACATTCTGTGAGCATGCTTTCACACACACACACTCACACACACTTTTCCCACAGAAGTAGTGAGCACCTTAACTAAAAATTCATCCTCAGGATCAGGAAGAGGCATTTAGTTTCCCAAAGAGGAATAGTATTAAAAGTATTCTGATCTGGTTCTGGGAATCATACATTAATGCAAAGATTTAAATTGCGATTTTCTGAGTAATAATCCAGTAATGATAACTATATTTAAAATTAATGAACAGAATAATGTGTTAGTCACTCAGTCAGGCCCAACTCTTTCCAATCCAATGGACTGTAGCCCAACAGGCTCCTCTGTCCATGGAATTCCCCAGGTAAGAATCCTGGAGGGGGTTTCCATTTCCTTCTCCAGGGGATCTTCACACCCATGGGTCGAATCAAGGTCTCCTGCATTGCAGGCAAATTCTTGACCATCTGAGCCACCAGGGGCCCTTTCTGATTGGCTCATGCTTGCCCACAGACTCCCCTTACTTGGCATTTAGTCTGAACATATAAAAATATACAGATTCCCAATCCTTATCTCTTCAGATCATCCTAAGTCTGTCCCAGTAAGTCTACACCCTGGGTTTCTCTATTTTTGTAAGCTTCAGAGTGATTCCAGTTCCAGGTATGAGAACCATTCACTTGAATCACCTCAAACCCCTTTCCATTCCTAACAGTCAATGAGGCAGGCAGGTGAGAAGGCTGTAACATCGATCAGCCCACAGATCTTAAGGGGCCTGGAGTGGATCCCTGGAAAGGGGCACCTGATAGCCCCCGCCCCCTTAAATGTCCATCTGAAAGCTGCAAGCCAGGTATGAGAGGATACCCATCCCAGCTATATGTCAGCTCCTCAGTCAAGAGCATACTTTACCGGGATCCCCTGAACAAACTTCAGAGATTTTCCCAGGGTCCTTGTGAGAATCTGATGAGTCCAGATGTCAGTCACCATCCATGCTCCGTGTTTCTCCAGTCCCCGGAGCTAAGCCAATCACCTAGAGGCA
>NW_024072825.1:0-4813 GCF_014754425.2 Oryx dammah
CTTTGACTGTGTGGATCCCAAGAAACTGTGGAAAATTCTGAAAGAGATGGGAATACCAGACCACCTGACCTGCCTATATGAAACCTATATGCAGGTCAGGAAGCAATAGTTAGAACTGGACATGGAACAACAGACTGGTTCCAAAAGGAAAAGGAGTACGTCAAGGCTTATTGTCACCCTGCTTATTTAACTTCTATGCAGAGTACATCATGAGAAATGCTGGGCTGGAAAAAGCACAAACTGGAATCAAGATTGCCGGAAGAAATATCAATAACCTCAGATATGCAGATGATACCACCCTTATGGCAGAAAGTGAAGAGGAACTAAAAAGACTCTTGATGAAAGTGAAAGAGGAGAGTGAAAAAGTTGGCTTAAAGCTCAACATTCAGAAAATGAAGATCATGGCATCTGGTCCCATCACTACATGGGAAATAGATGGGAAAACAGTGGAAATAGTGTCAGACTTTATTTTGGGGGGCTCCAAAAATCACTGCAGATGTCGATTGCAGCCATGAAATTAAAAGACGCTTACTCCTTGGAAGAAAGGTTATGACCAACCTAGATAGCATATTGAAAAGCAGAGACATTAATTTGCCAGCAAAGGTCTATCTAGTCAAGGCTATGGTTTTTCCTGTGGTCACGTATGGATGCGAGAGTTGGCCTGTGAAGAAAGCTGAATGCCAAGGAATTGACGGTTTTAAAATGTGGTGTTAGAGAAGACTCTTGAGAGTCCCTTGGACTGCAAGGAGATCCAATCAGTCCATTCTGAAGGAGATCAGCTCCGGGTGTTCTTTGGAAGGAATGATGCTGAAGCTGAAACTCCAGTACTTTGGCCACCTCATGTGAAGAGTTGACTCATTGGAAAAGACTCTGATGCTGGAGGGGATTGTGGGCAGGAGGAAAAGGGGATGACAGAGGATGAGAGGGCTGGATTGAATCACCAACTCAATGGACTTGAGTTTGAGTGAACTCCGGGAGGCGGTGATAGACAGGGAGGCCTGGCGTGCTGCAATTCATGGGGTCGCAAAGAGTTGGACACAACTGAGTGACTGAACTGAACTGAACTGAATCATGTATGAATGTGAGAGTTGGCCCATAAAGAAGGCTAAAGTGAAATCACAAGTCATGTCCAACTCTTTGCAACCCAATGGACTGTAGCCCACCAGGCTTCTCTGTCCATGGGATTCTCCAGGAAAGAATACTGCAGTAGGTTGCCTTTTCTTTCTCCAGGGGATCTTCCCAATCCAGGGATCAAACCTGGGTCTCCCACACTGCAGGGAAACACTTTACTCTCTGAGCCACCAGGGAAGCCCAACGAAAGCTAAGCACCACAGAATTGATGCTTTTGAACTGTGGTGCTGCAGAAAACTCTTGAGAGTCCTTGGGACAGCAAGATCAAACAAGTGAATCCTAAAGGAAACAAACCCTGAGTATTCATTGGAATTACTGTTGCTGAAGCTGAAGCTCCAAGACTTTGGCCACGTGATGCACAAGAGTTGAATCACTGGAAAAGACTCCGATGCTGGGAAAGATTAAAAGCAAAAGAAACGAAGTGAAGTCTCTCAGTCTGACTTTTTGCGACCCCATAGACTGTAGCCTATCAGGCTCCTCTGTCCATGGGATTTTCCAGGCAAGAGTGCTGGAGTGGATTGCCATTTCCTTCTCCAGAGGATCTTCCCAACCCAGGAATTGAACCTGGGTCTCCCGCATTGCAGGCAGATGCTTTTACCGTCTGAGCAGAGGAAGACATGGTTGGAGGACATCACCAATTAAATGGATGTGAGTTTGAGCAAACTCTGGGAGAAAGTGGAGAACAGAGAAGCCTGGTGTGCTGCAGTCCATGGTGTTACCAAAAGTCAGACACAACTTAAGGACTGAAAAATAACAACTACCTGCATCTTTGGTTTAGCTTTCCAAAAATGCTCTCATCACCTATAGAATAGGAAATAAACAGGTACATGTCAAAGGGCACACTATATTTTATCTAACTGAAGACTTAGTTTAATTGGGAAGTGGGGGGTATTTCCCTCATTTAAACACAATCTTTCTTCTGGGAACAAGTTTATCCACTGGGTCTTTACGTAAGTATGTGTCAGAGCGCATCCAACCAGGTTGATCGGGCAGGATGATATTCTGTCTTGATAATCTTATACCCTAAACTACCAGTGCTTTTTCATTCTGTTTGATCTTATTCTTCTCATCTTTATTATGATCTGGGAAACTTTCAATAACATGCCACTAGCCTTTCCCAGTTTCTCCCCCTCTTAATCTTAGCTATAGAGAATTGTGTCTCTTGCTACTCAGTACCCCCACGCTCCTTTTTCTCTTAGTTGAGTTTTGGATTCCCTGGGCTGATTCTGAGTTTGTAATGCTGAAGCACAAGAATGGGAAAAGAAGTACAGAAACAGAGAGAAAAGGAAAAAATGGATAAGAATTCTGGATGCTGAGTTTTGTCAAGACTTTGTTCTATTGAAAACAATCTGGATTATTGGAATGTAGAGAGGAAATTTTGAAGAGATCCTGGAGGCTAAGATGCCTCACATAATGAAAGAATAGGAATGGGGAAAGATAGAACCATGGCAAAAGTGAAAGTTCAAGTCACTCAGTCCGACTCTGCGACCCTAAGGACTATACAGTCCAAGGAATTCTCCAGGCCAGAATACTGGAGTGGGTAACCTTTCCCTTCTCCAGGGGATCTTCCCAACCCAGGGATCAAACCCAGGTCTCCCACATTGCAGGCAGATTCTTTACCAGCTGAGCTACAAAGAAAGCCCAAGAATACTGGTGTGGGTAGCCTATCCCTACTCCAGCAGATCTTCCTGACCCAGGAATCAAACCAGGGTCTCCTGAATTGCAGGCAGATTCTTTATCAACTGAGCTATGAGAGAAGCCTGAACCATGGCAAGGTGCTCCAGAAAAATTGACAAGGAGCAGCTAGTGAGAAGTAAGAGAATTGGGGAGAGAAGGAGGTAGTTATGATAAATGCTGCTATGATTTTGCAGCATATTATATATAACAATTTAAGCAGATGTACGGAAAAATTGGAAACATTATTAAGAAAATTTCCTCTGGTTCCTATACTCTGAATACAACTCAGTACAAGTACTAAGGCACATGGAATCCCACATCTAATGAGGATTTCATTTATTCTTTTTTCCTCTTTGGATTTGTTATCAGTGCTGTGCACTAGAGAGAAATAATGTATAGGTGTCTTAAAAACAATGAAAGCCTGATATAAATTCAAAGGTTTATTATCAGCATCAATGCTAACTTTTGAGTGAAACACATATTCTTTTGAAATAATTACTCACGTTAAATTCAACTCCCTTCACTGATAAGCATATATGCAAGCATTAGAGCAGTTTTATCAGTGTCTAGGAGCAGTAAGTCCCTTTCGAACTGGCAAGAAGTTTTATGAAAATGTATTATTTCCCAATACTTCACACATTCAGGCTGGTTAAACAAAGTCAGAAGCATAGGGGTCATTTAGGGCAGCAGTTTTCAAAGACTAGTCCATAATAAAATTTTTACTGGCTCACAGTAAAATGTAAAAAATATAGGACAGTGTAGGAAATGTATCCAAAAGCTAAGTGCATTCAATATAAAGAAGCAGATATATATAGATTTTATAGTAAAATATTATTGCTTCTGTGAATGACAATATTAATATTATTAGAGCAAAATATATGTTAATCACTCTCTTTTAAGTGGTGCACATTCTTTGAAGATTTTTCTGATGTATGAACCCCAGAACGAAGCCTCAGTTCAGTCCAGTTCAGTTCAGTCGCTCAGTTGTGTCCCACTCCTTGCGACCCCATGAATTGCAGCACGCCAGGCCTCCCTGTCCATCACCAACTCCCGGAGTTCACCCAAACCCACATCCATCGAGTTGGTGATTCCATCCAGCCATCTCATCCTCTGTCACCCCTTTCTCCTCCTGCCCCCAATCCCTCTCAACATCAGAGTCCTTTCCAATGAGTCAACACTTTGCATGAGGTGGCCAAAGTACTGGAGTTTCAGTTTTAGCATCAGTCTTTCCAATGAACACCCAGGACTGATCTCCTTCAGAATGGATTGGTGGATTTCTTGCAGTCCACGGGACTCTCAAGAGTTTTCTCCAACACCACAGTTCAAAAGCATCAATTCTTTGGCGCTCAGCTTTCTTTACAGTCCAACTCTCACATCCATACATAACTACTGGAAAAACCATAGCCTTGACTAGATGGACCTTTGTTGGCAAAGTAATGTCTCTGCTTTTGAATATGCTCTCTAGATTGGTCATAACTTTCCTTGCAAGGAGTAAGTGTCTTTTAATTTCGTGGCTGCAGTCACCATCTGCAGTGATTTTGGAGCCTCCAAAAATAAAGTCTGACACTGTTTCCACTGTTTCTCCATCTATTTCCCATGAAGTGATGGGACCAGATGTCATGATCTTCGTTTTCTGAATGTTGAGCTTTAAGCCAACTTTTTAACTCTCCTCTTTCACTTTCATCAAGAGGCGTTTTAGTTCCTCTTCACTTTCTGCTATAAGGGTGGTGTCATATTTCTCCTGGCAATCTTGATTCCAGCTTGTGCTTCTTCCAGCCCAGAGTTTCTCATGATGTACTCTGCATAGGAGTTAAATAAGCAGGGTGACAATATACAGCCTTGACGTACTCCTTTTCCTATTTGGAACCAGTCTGTTGTTCCATGTCCAGTTCTAACTGTTGTTTCCTGATCTCCATATAGGTTTCTCAAGAGGCAGGTCAGGTGGTGTGGTATGCCCGTCTCTTTCAGAATTTTCCACAGTTTCTTGGGATCCACACAGTCAAAG
>NW_024072826.1:0-4812 GCF_014754425.2 Oryx dammah
CCCCGCGTCTCTACTGTCTCCTTTGTCCCCACTTTCCGGAAAGTCCAGGGTCGGAACCATGTAGCGCGTAGCCTTTTCAGACTGGCCTCTCTCACTCAGAGCTGTGCATTTGTGGTTTATCCATGACTTTTTATTAATTGGTAGCCATTTCATTTTTATCACTGAATAACGCTCCCTGTGTGGACATACCGTAGTTTATGCGTCTACCGCCTTGAGAGGCATTCTCGCTGCTTCCAGTTTGGGTCAGTTGTGAATAAAACTGCTATAAACGTTGTGTGCATGGTTTTGTGTGGACATGAATTTTCAACGAATTGAGTAAAAAAGTTTTCAACAATTGGATAAATACCTAGGAGTGCAGCTACTGAATTCTACAGTGAGATTATGTGTGACTCACTATAGAATTCAGAAACTGTCTGATGTCTTCCAAAGTGACTGTGCCACCTTGACCCCCACCGGCCACGGACGAGAGTTCCCGCTGCTTCAGGCCCTCGTGTGCATTCGGTACTGTCAGAATTTTAAAGCCTAGCCCTGCGATTGGTGTCTTGCTATTTTATTTTCAATTCCCTAACAAACTATGATGTTGAGCATCTTTGCAGATGCTTACTTGGCATCTGTATATCCTCTTTGGTAAGGCGTCTATTTGGATCTGCTGCCCGTGTTAAAATGGTTATTTTACTTACTGTTGAGTAAGAGTTCCTTGTATGATTAGATACAATCCTGTGTTGAATATGTGTTTTGGAAATATTCTCTCTTACTTGATGGCTTCTCTTTCATTGTCTTAATGGTGTGTTTAGCAGAGCAGAGTTTTAACATTTTAATAGAATCCAGCTAATCAATCTTTTTCTTTCAGGGGTTGCACAGGGGTGTACCTAAAACATCGTCCCCAAATCAAAGTTCATTAGATTTTCTCTTCCGTTATCTTCTGGAAGCTTTATAATTTTGGTCTGTAAGATGGCTCAGATGGTGAAGAATCCACCCACCAATTCAGGAGACACAGATTCAATGTCTGGGTTGGAAAGATCCCCTGAAGAAGGTAATGGCTACCACTCCAGTATTCTTGCCTGGGAAATGCCATGAACAGAAAAGCCTGGCGGGTTACAGTCCAAGGAGTCACAAAGAGTTGGACACGACTGAACGCACACATGATACATTTTTAGTTAATTCTTGTAAAAAGTATAAGGTCTGTGTCTAGTTATACTGGCTCATAGATGTCCACTTGTTCCAGAAAGTTTGTGGAGAAGAATTTCCGCACGTTTTCTGCACTGTGCTGCCTAGGGCTTTGTTCAGCTTTTGCACATTTAGCAAGAGTCAGTTGCCTAAGTTTGTGTGGACCCATCTCTGGACTCTATTCTGTTCCACTGAGAGGTTTGTTTCATCTTTTGCCAATACCAGGCTGTCTTAATCACTGCAGCTTTATAAGGAGTCAGTATCAGTCCTCCAACTTTCTCATCCTTTTCAGTATAATGTCGGCTAGTCTGGATTTTTGCCTTTTCATATAAACTTTCAATACCTATAACATAACTTACTGGGATTTTAATTGGGATTGCATTGAACCTACAGGTCATGTTGTGAAGAAATGACATCTTAAAAATATTGAGATCCAACCAGTAAGCATGCAGTATCTGTCCCTTTATTTGGATCTTTGATTTCACTCATCAAAGTTTTGTAGTCTTCCTTTTGCAGATCCTGAACATATTTTTTTTTTTTAGATTTACACCTGAATATTTAATTTTCTAGGATGCTGATGTAAATGGTATCATGCTTTGTCAAATCTCCATTGTTCATTGCTAGTATATAGGACAGCAATGGACTTCTGTATATTAAACTTGTTTTCTGCAACTTTGTTATAATTCCGTATGCATTCCGGGTGTTTTCTGTTTTTTGATTTGCTAATGTGGTTTTCATACATAGATAGTCTTCTCACCTGTGAAAAAAGGATAGTTTTATTTCTTCCTTCTCAATCTGTGAGTTTCATTTCTTGACTTATTTGATCATCCTGGATTCCTAGTACAAAGTGGGACAGGAGTGATTAGAGACAGCAGCATTGCCCTGTTTCTGATCTTAAGGGGAAAGCAGCTGGTTTCTCACAATTAAGTATGCTAGTGGTGCATTTTTTGGTAAATAATCTTGATCAAGTTGAGAAACTTCCCCTCTGTCTCCAGTTTGCTGAGGGTCTTAATTGTGAGTTGGTGTTGGGTTTTGTCACGTGCTTTTCTGCATCAGTTGATCAGGTTTTGTATTTCTTTCTTAGCCTGTAGATTTCATAAATTACATTAATTTATTTAAAAAATACTGAAGCAGCTTTGCACATCTGGAATGAATCCCACTTGGTAGTAGTATGTCATTGTTTTGTGGTGTATAATCTATCATTGAATCTGCTAATATTTTGTTGAGAATTTTTGCATTTATTCCCATGAGAGACATTGATCTGTGATTTTCTTTTCTTTTTCGGTCTTTATCTGCTTTTTAGTTTATTAGGTTAATGCTGGCCTCAGAATGTGTTAGGAAGCATTCTCTCTGTTTCTATTTTCTGGAAAAGATTACAGAGAATTGATGTCATTTCTTCCTTAAACACTGGGTACGATTCGCCGGGGGAACCATCCTGGGCCTGGGGCTGCTTCTTTGACAGCGAGCGTAGTTGTTCGGTCCTGTCCTGCTCAGCGACCCCATGAACTGTAGCCCCCCATGTCCGTGGGATTCTCTAGTCGAGAATACTGGAGTTGATTGCCACGCCCTTCTCCAGGGTATCTTCCCAATTCAGGGATTGAACCTGGGCCTCCCGCATTTCAGGGGGTTATTGTTTGGAAGATTATTAATTATTGATTCAATTTCTTGAACAGATATGGCCTATTTAATTTATCTATTTCTCTTTGTAGGAGTTTTGGCAGTCTGTATCTTTCAGGAAATTGGTTCATTTCATCCAAGTTATCAAATTTGTGGGCATAGAGTTGTTTATAGTATTCTTTTATTATCTTCTAGTGTCTGTGGAAACTGTAGTGATAGCCCCTCTTTAATTTCTCATTACAGTAATCCCCTTTTTGTCTTTTGATTTCTGGCTTACATTCCTAGAAGTATCTATCTTATTCATTTTTTTCTCTCAAATAACCAGCTTTTGGTTTCATTTTTTTTTCTTAATTGATTTCCTATTTTCAATTTTATTGATTTCTGTTCTAGTTTATTATCATTTCTTTTATTCGGCTTTCTTTTGGCTTATATTACCTTTTTTTCTCTCGTTTCCTAAATAAGAAGTTTAGGTGACTGATTTTAGATCTTTCTTTTTTTCCTAATATTCACATTTATAGTATAGAGTTCCCGCTCAGCAGTGCTTTCACTGCATCCCACAAGTTTTGGTAAGCTGTATTTTCACTTTAATTTAGTCCGAATTCTTTTCTTATAATGTCTTTGAAACTTATTCTTTGATTCCTGCCCAAGTGGTCTTGAATTAAGCTACATGTATCAATGCTCCATGACATTGCTCTCATGCTCAACCAAACCCAGAAGGCAGAGATTCAAACCCAATTCAACCTGGGCCACACGTGGGGAGGCTGAGCCTCAGACACCTCTGCACGTGTGTGTGTGTGTGTGTGTGTCTGTGTGTGTGTGTAGGGGTGGCACTGCCCTCTAGGCATCATCACCTCTAACTATCGCTAGGTAACCCCATCTCCAACGACGTCCTCTCACTGGACCCCAGGTTATCCTGGGTGGGAGACAGACTCTTGTCGATATGCTCAGAGTCAGTGGTCAGAACTCCACCTACCAGGCTGGTGAGACAGCGCAGCCCGAGGTCAGCACCTGTCTGGGTCACGATGGACAACAGACGGCCAGTTTGAGCGGTCTTGGCTGAGCGGGGAAGCACCTCCTGCCATGTTTGAGTTGCCAGCGTCAGGCCTTCTGAGATGCCACCTGTACCCCACTCGGGACTCATGAGGGTCTGAGTCCGCACCCAGGGAGTATGGCAGGGGTCAGTCCCTTGATCGCCTTACCCTGCAAGTGGAACAAGTGTGGGACACGGTGGGCGGGGTGCCAGCCCCGTCAGCACCTCCGACCTGTGACGGTGTGGGCTTGCCTGAGGGTGTGATTGCCGGGGAGGGCTGTCAGCTGGGGGCCCTTGCACTGCGTGTGTTCCGGCTGCACGGCCGGACTGCGGGCCGACAGTCTGAGGTGGAGCGGTTGCTGTGGCCATCATGGGTGCCACAGGAGGGGTTCCGGGGTAGGCTTGGGGAAACTGAGGTTCAGGTGACATGGATCCTGCTTTAAGCTCCGGGGGGCGGCCTGGCTCTCTCTCCCAGTGCACCCCCAGCTCATGGGGGGAAGGCCTCCTGCTCAGCGGGCGGTCCCCTCCCGCAGACTCCGGCCCTCACCCCGCAGCGGCCGGCGCCCCCGGCCGCCTCTGAAGTCAGTATCGCGGGGCCGACAGACGCGGGTTGAAACAGGACCCCGACCCGGGTCCCGGGACTCCCGCGGCCGCCAGGTGGCGCCGCAGGCCCGCGCCGGGCTCCGCCGGGCCCTCTCTCCGCGCGCGGCGGGGGCCAAGCCCTCCGGGCGCTGGGGTGGTGTCCTGCGGGGAGACGCGATTCCCGGCGCGCCCGAGGGCCGCCGGCCGGGTGCTGGTGGAGGGAGTCTTAGGGGCGCCCCGCGAACCCTCCCGCTTCCTGCCCCTCGGTCGCTCCGCCTGGGGAGGCGGCGGAGGGTCTGCGAGAGGGGGCGGAGCGGGGGCGGGGAAGGAGGGAGGGGGAGAGAGCGGGGGAGGGGAGGCGGGGGGCGGGCCGGGAATCGCGTCTCCCCGCAGGACACCACCCCAGCGCCCGGAGG
>NW_024072827.1:0-4812 GCF_014754425.2 Oryx dammah
GAAATATTCAGGCATTTCAAGAGTTGTGGGACCCAGGCCCTGAGCAGACAGTACAGCTTCATCGTGGTCACCTGCACTGGAGGGGGTGCCACATACCAGTATGCAGACACCAGTCTCAGAAGTCCCTGGGCCTCACCCCCCACTCATCAGCAAGAAGGCAGGACTTGGCAATCAAAGGGACCAGGGACCAGCAATGGCTAGGAGACCATCCATAATAGCCAGCCTGCCTCGAAAGAAGGACCAAGGCAACCCAACAGGGGTACTCCTGGATCATGCAGCTATGGTATCCAGATAAGAATGTGCTGCTGGAACCTACAGGATGCCACTTCTCCCAGCTTGGGAAATGTAACCAATCCACCAGATACATAAAAGTAAGAACAGCAAATGAGATGACAGAGGAACACCTTCCAAGAAGAAAAAAAATAAAACCCCAGAAGAACTAAGTGATGTGGAGATAGGCAATATACCTGATAAAGTTCAAGGTAATGATCATAATAATCAAACAATTTGGGAGAAGACTGGATGAACAGAGGGAGAAGTTAGTTTCTAACAAAGAATTAGAAAAAATAAAGAAGAATCAAACAGAGATGACAAATACAATGAGTTCCAAAGAGGAGACTCAAGCAGTTAATGATGAGAGAAGTGAGAAAATGCAGAAACAAAGGAAGACTGGTTAAAGCCTGAAGCCTGATGATGGAGATTCTCAAAACATCACCCAGTTACCTCATCACCAATCACTCAGAAGAATAACTATGACATGATCATGTACCCTGTGACTCTTACCCCTAATGTGGTTTTTAAACCCATGTGTGAAAGCCATCAGGGAGGATGGCTCAAGTCCTTTGGATGGAAAGTCCTTTGAGCATGACCTGCCTGTTCTCCTTGCTTCACAAGGAGATTTCCTTGATTTTCCTTCATCACAACCCAGTGTTAGTAGATTGACTTTTCCACACGTTGGTGAGCTGACCCAAGCTTCATTTGGCAACAAAGTGAGTTAAAACTTCACCTTCCTTTATTGCAAATTAATAATGAACTAGTAGTACAAGGTTATTATTGAGAAATATGGCAGAAATATGAGTGGAAACTGCTAAGAGAAGTGTAATCGGGTGTAGGGAAGGGTGGAGCAGGGGGAGGCTACTTTTTGTTACAAGCCTGGTGGTACTAATTGACTTTTTCAGTTCTGTCTACAATTAAAACCTTAAGAAAAATAAAAATTAATCAAAAGCAAAATGAACTGGAGAAACAGTGTATGCCTGGAAAATATGAGGATAACAAGCTGAAAAAACTTTCCTAAATGAATCTGACTATGTATCCGCTGCAATTTGGTACTTGGACCTTTGAAAGAAAGTGCTGTTTGAAAAGTTAAAAAAAAAAAAAAGCATACTGTACTATCTAGGGGAAAAGCTGTGTGTATGGTGGATCTACTGCATGTTTGGATACTGCATTAAAAACAGTGTCCACTTGACTATGTTGACCTCCCAGGCAAATGAAGGAAACAGATCATAAAGATGGATTGGCCTGCAGTCAGCCTAGGTGTATTGCTGTCTTCCTCTGGGACACTTTCTGCAGATACACAACTTCAGTGGGGCAAGAGTCTGACTTCCCGCCAGCTCTGATGCAAAGTTTGCAAAGTAAATGCAGCTGAAATTTCCACTGGTCTAAGTCCATAACTCTCAGGACAAATGGTGAGCAAACCAGGCAAAACAATTCTTCATGCTACGTTTCATGTAAGTTTACTCGCATCTGATGTATGCAACTATAGTCACAAAAAGTGAAATGATGCACTTTGTGATGTAAAATTCCCACAAAGAAATAAGTTCAACCTATAAAAGGTCATTGGCTATTCACCAAATTATCTCTTTTTAACCCTTACTGTTACACAATCTATGCCCCCTAAGTCAATGGGCCATTACTTCTTAGCTTGGCAAGACTTGCCGCCCACAGCCTGAACTGAACTTTGGGAGCCCATGCCACCTGTCTGGAAGTTAATCAGATTCACCCTTTTCAGAATCTGCAATAATAGCCACAGGGAAAATTCAGACTTGGGTCATTAGTGGCAGGTCCCTATAGTAAACATCATGAAGTGAGAAGAATGCCAAGAATACTAAGAATACCAATACACAGCACTGATACTGTGTCTGGCACTGTTCTATTATTCTCCTCATTTTAGAGATGAGGAAATGGAGGTATGGTTTCAATAAATATCTCCAAATCAGACGACTTGAAAAAAAGTGAAACCACAATTTGCCAGTGACTCTAATCTGGCCAGGGACTGGGCCCTGTGCTCATCCCTGCCAGGTTCCCACACCTGGAAGCTATTTCCCTTTACTGTGCAGCCTGGAGGCCTCCGAGAAACCCCATGAGTTACTTAATCCCATGTAACTTAACTGAGTTACTTAATCCCATGTGTTACTTAATTGAAGGTGGTTCTCTTTAGCTTGTAAACAAATATGCCCCTCTAACAACAACCTCAGAGAAGGTGATGGCACCCCACTCCAGTACTCTTGCCTGGAAAATCCCATGCACAGAGGAGCCTGGTAGGCTGCAGTCCATGGGGTCACTAAGAGTCAGACACGACTGAGCGACTTCAATTTCACTTTTCACTTTGATGCATTGGAGAAGGAAATGGCAACCCACTCCAGGATGGGGAGAATCCCAGGGACAGGGGAGCCTGGTGGGCTGCCGTCTATGGGGCTGCACAGAGTCGGACACGACTGAAGAGACTTAGCAGCAGCAGCAGCAACAACAACCTTCTAAAGAAGATTTCTAATTTGCCTTATGAAACGTGTGTATAGGTAGAATCACTGAGAACTTTCATTTTTCTCTTAGTTTCATTCTAGCCTGAAAAATATTTTCTTTCAATATGAAAGTGACTACTTTCATTCAACTGTTTTTCTAGAATATCTACTGGGCTAGCAGCATAGTTTCTCAAAACATACAACTCTAATGGATTTGAATCATGATATGATTGAATAAAATGGTTATCTTAAATTACAAAGACTAGAGATCTCTTCAAGAAAATTAGAGATACCAAGGGAACATTTCATGCAAAGATGGGCACAATAAAGGATAAAAATGGTATGGACATAACAGAAGCCAAAGATACTAAGAGGAAGGGGAAAGAATACACAGATGAACTTGTCCAATAAAGGTCTTAATGGTCTGGATAACCACTATGATGTGGTCACTCACGTAGAGCCAGATATCCTGGAGTGTGAAGTCAAGTGGGCCTTAGGAATCATTACTACAGACAAAGCTAGTGGAGCTGATGGAATTCCAGCTGAGCTATCTCAAATCCTAAAAGATGATACTGTTAAAAGTGTTGCACCCAATATGCCAGCATATTTGGAAAAATTAGCTGTGACCACAGGACTGGAAAAGTCAGTTTTCATTCCAATCACAAAGAAGGGCAATGCTAAAGAATGTTCAAATTACTGCACAGTTGCACTCATTTCACATGCTAGCAAGATTATGCTCAAAATCCTTCAAGATGAGCTTTAACAGTATGTGAATTGAGAACTTCCAGATGTTCAAGCTGGATTTAGAAAAGGCAGAGGAGCCAGAGATCACATTGCTAACACCCACTGGATCAGAAAAACATCTACTTCTGCTTCACTGACTATGCTAAAGCCTTTGATTGTGTGGATCACAACAAACTGTGGAAAATTCTTAAAGAGATGGGAATACCAGAACACCTTACCTGTCTCCTGAGAAACCTGTATACATGTCAAGAAGTAACAGAACTGGACGTGGAACATGAACTGGTTCAAAATTGGGAAAGGAGTACATCAAGGCTGTATACAGTTACCCTGTTTTTTTAACTTATATACAAAGCACATCATGTGAAATGGCAGGCTGGGTGAATATTAAGCTGGAATCAAGATTGCCAGGAGAAACATCAATAACATCAGATATGCAGATGACACCACCTTAATCACAGAAGGCAAAGAGGAAGAAAGAGCTTCTTGATGAAGGTGAGAGAGGAGAGTGAAAAAGCTGGCTTAACACTCAACATTCAAACAACAAAGATCATGGCATCCAGTCCCATCACTTCATGGCAAATAGATGGGGAAACAATGGAAACAGTGACATACTTTATTTCCTTGGACTTCAAAATCACTATGGACAGTGACTGCAGCCATGAAATTGAAAGATGCTCCTTGCAAGGAAAGCTATTACAAACCTAGACATGGTATTAAAAAACAGAGACATCACTTTGCCAACGAAGGTCCACATAGTCAAAGTTATGGTTTTTCTAGTAGTCATGTACAGATGTGAGAGAGTCAGACCATAAAGAAGGCTGAGTGCTGAAGAATCGATGTTTTTGAATTATGGTGCTTGAGAAGACTTTTGAGAATCCCTTGGACAGTAAGGAGATCAAACCAGTCTATCCTATAGGAAATCAACCCTGAATACTCATTGGATGGACTGATGCTGAAGCTCCAATACTTTGGCCACCTGATGCAAAGAGCCAATTCATGGGAAAGGACTCTGGTGCTGGGAAAGATTGAGGATAGGAGAAGGGGGTGACAGAGGATGAGATGATTGAATGACATCACCAATTCAACGGACATGAGTTTGAACAAATACCAGAAGATGGTGAAGGACAGGGAAGTCTGGCGTGCTGCAGTCCATGGGGATGCAAAGAATCAGATATGACTGAGTGACTGAACAATAACATCAAAGTTTTTCTATAATTTTCTATTGTCTAAAACATAAAACAGTGGGCAAGATAGTGTATACTTTCTTACGTGTCTCTTTTCCTCACATATTGCAAGAACACAGGGATCAGCATCTCTAATAAAAATGTGG
>NW_024072828.1:0-4811 GCF_014754425.2 Oryx dammah
GCACTCCTAGCTAGAATCAGTATGACCACTTACTCATCACAACCTCAACCC
This sequence comes from Oryx dammah, assembly GCF_014754425.2. NCBI lineage: Eukaryota > Metazoa > Chordata > Mammalia > Artiodactyla > Bovidae > Oryx > Oryx dammah. The sequence continues at coordinate 52 of NW_024072828.1, forward strand.
CAAATTCACTCAGCTTTTTGGAGAAGAACTGGATTCCAGACAAGCCTTTTCTCTGGAGAGTCCCTGGTGCTAATGACAATTCTGATTGTGATCTCTGCAAATAAAGCCCAAGTATCAGTTTGTGGTAACCAGAATGCAGGGACATCACACCTACTTTGAGGAACAGATATGCAGGACGGTAACCCATACCCACCATCCCCAAAAGTAAATTTTGTACCAGAACTGCCAAATCTGTAAACTGCTCCTGCAATAGCCCAGGTTTATACACATGTGGTGGATTCATGTCAATGTATGGCAAAACCAATACAGTATTGTAAAGTAAAATAAAGTAAAAATAAAATTAAAAAAGATAAAATATTAAAAAAAATATATATATATATAAACAATTCACAAGCACCACACCAAGGGATACAACTTTGACCCAGAAGCCAGAGATTCTCTGGATGATGGCGCTTCTTTGTTCTAGATGCACCCTCCGCCTCTGGCAGTTCTTAAGTTTCAGGCGAGCATGCGCCCTTTGGGCTTTCTTATTCACAGGATCCAACTCCAGCTGCAGGGCCACCAGCGCCTCCAGTGCAAACTGGTCACTCGGAGCTCCAGGCCTTGGATGTTCCTGGCCCTGATCCTCCGAGGACACCTGCTCCTGCTCCTCGCACACCACCACCTCCACCTCCTCCATGACGTCTAACACCAGCAGCTGGAACTCCTGCCCGATTCCCGCCACGTCTCCCTCCTCCAGGGCCGCACTTTCCTCCACTGCCTCCACCCAGAACAGGGCGGCCTCCTCGCCTGGCGCACCATCTGCGCCTGCATCACCTCTGCCTCCCCCACTGGGCTGGTAGGCCCCGGGGCCCCTCCCTCATGAAGACCCGGGCTCCCCGGGCTCACAACTAAGATCCAGGATCCTGGAATGCTGCCTCCTTCCTCTGGCCCCGTCTCACTCTCCATGCTGTTCTCTCCGTAGCCCCGAGCTGCAAACAAGCTGGACACCAGAGCACAGCAGACAGCCCGCACAGTCCGCCCACCAGCCACAGTAAAAGTGGTACTCCCAACTTCTTACTTGCCCACAACCAACGAACGGGGAAAGGGAGGGACGCATGCGCAGAACCCTGTGCCACCATGCACGTCTAATATGGCGGCGGGAAGGGGTTGAACTCTCCACCCTGACCTCCAGACCTCATCATACAACCAATCAAATGGAGTCTAAAGGCGTTAGCTCCTGGGACATACCCCTTGGAATTCTGGGCCTTCTGGCAGCTGGTGAAGAGCAGCCAAACCCCGCCCAGCACAAAGTGGGCGTGTCCTCGCAAGCCATTTGCCTGACTAACAATGTAGCTGTGCCTGAGGAGCGACTGGGAGAGCCAGGCCACCTGCCAGTGTAGTCATCCTCAAGCTTGAAATTGCCCCTGGGGCAGCGGGCGACTCTGAGTGCTCAGGGATCCACACAGGTGAGACAGGTTTCCTGGGTACCTCAGGTTCAGAGTTGCTCACTTCCGATCCAAACTGCAAGCCATGGGTTGGGGGAGGAGGGACTAGGAGGGAGGGGGGCAGGGTTGGGGGGTTGGGGGGGAAGTGCGTGGTGGAGGGGGTGGGGGAAGGTGGGCGGGTTGGGGGAGGGCTTAAGCCGACCTCCCTGATGTGCACGTGCTGCAGAGTCACCCCTAAACTTGTGCCTTAGGCTTGAGCAGTGTCAAGAATGCAGCCATCCTCTGAGGAAGAAGCAGAGCACTTTCCTCGACTAGCTGTCCGAGCCCCACAGTGCAGCCCCTTAGCCAACACTCCCTCGCCCACTGCCGGAGCCCCTGGCCTACAGTCTGTCAGCTCTTGGCATTTGCCCTGGTCTTCAGCTTAGAGGAGGCACCTGGGTAGTTAAGGATGTGCACCTCCGGATGCACTTCCCAGAGGAACAGAGCTATTCCTGTAAGTGTTTCAAGTGGCCCAAAGTGCTCCTCCTGACCATTAGTTACTCCTACCTCGCGGCCCCATAGCTAAGGTGGGCACACTCACGTCAAGTGCCTGGACAGTTTCCACTGCTCACACTCTTTCTCCTAGGATGTCTGGTGTTTCACACTGAGCACCTATCCTAGGCCTGACACACACACAGACTCACACACACAAACAGGTGACACAAGTACACGTGTACACACACGTGTGCAACACACAGAGACACAAATGCAAGCAGGTGTTTCATAGACTGAAGAACCAGTAGTTAGCATGAAATGCATAATTTCTTTATCTCTCACAGGAAAATGTTCATTCTGATCTTCAGATATGATATATAGAGAAGTCCAACTTTCATGAAGGAGAATAATGCCTAGATTTTGATACAGGAAATAAAGAGAACTCCATATTTCATGGTGGACAGTTCTTGTTTTATACATTAGAAATACAAAGGATTAAGTATTTCACAAAGAAACGGTGGTGCCCAGAATTTCATTTATGAAATAGAGATAATTCCAATTCCATATTGGTTCCCCAGATCTGAATTACACACTTCATGTCAGTAAAATTTCATTGAGATTTTCATATAGGAAATGTGATTAGGAAATCCTATTCCAATTTCAGAATCCAAGAAGGGAAGTGTATGCTCAACTTTTCATATCTAAAATATGTAGAATTCCCCCATTCATGTAGGAAAACATGTGCAGAGATATACGTCTGTGAAACAGACAAGATTCCACATATGATGAAGAAAATTATACAAGTAGATTTTCAAACGTGAAATACCAATTTCCTATTACAGGCAGAAACATCTGCACACATTTTCTCACATGTGAAATAGAGAAAATTACATATTTTATGTAGAAAAATCATCTTTCAGGTTTTCATCTGCACAAAGCAGGGCATGCAAAGCAAGTGGTCTGGAACAACCCAGAAGAATAGCATAGGAAGGGAAGTGGGAATGGCTCCAGGATGGGTGGACCCCTGTACACTTATGGCTTATTAATTATGATGTATGACAGAAACCATCGCAATATTGTATAGTAATTAACTCCCAGTTAAATTTTAAAAACTACTATGTTTTGAGAAAAGTAAAAGAAGAAAGGGACTCAACTGCTCTATGGTGGCATAGATGGGAAGGAAATCCAAAATTGATGGGATGTATGTATGGATGTGAGACTTGGACTGTGAAGAAGGCTGAGCACCGAAGAATTGATACTTTTGAACTCTGGTGCTGGAGAAGACTCTTGAGAGTCCCTTGGACTGCAAGGAGATCCAACCAGTCCATTCTAAAGGAGATCAGCCCTGGGATTTCTTTGGACAGAATGATGGTAAGGCTGAAACTCGAGTACTTTGGCCACCTCATACGAAGAGTTGACTCATTGGAAAAGACTTTGATGCTGGGAGGGACTGGGGGCTGGAGGAGAAGGGGACGACAGAGGATGAGATGGTTGGATGATTTCCCTGACTGGATGGACGTGAGTCTGAGTGAACTCTGGGAGTTGGTGATGGAAGGGAGGCCTGGCATGCTGCGATTCATGGGGTCGCAAAGAGTCGTACACGACTGACTGACAGAACTAAACTGAATTGATGTACACCTAAAATTGATTCAGTGTGACATACGTATATCAGAAACTAAAGCAACAGTGTTATGCAACTATAGTCCAAATATAATAGTTGGAAATACATTACATATCAACTATAATTCCAGCATTGAATAAATAAATGGTAGCCCCATTTGCAGTATATGTCCTTGAGGACATTATGCTAAGTTAAATACTTCAGTTAGAGGCAGACAAAAGCTCTTACATCACATGACATTGTAAAGTTCATATCCCTGTATTATAGAAACAGAGTAGAATGTGGTCATCAGGCTAGTGGAAATGGCCCACGTTGGCCCAAGTTACCAACTTTTAGTCACAGGTTCAATAAGCCCATCAAGGAAGATACTGTAATAGAGGCAGGATGGAAAACAGAGCTGCAGGCCTCAGCCCAAGACCATTAGGGAAGTTACAAAACCAACATCACCAACAGAAAGCCTCTCAGCAGAATGTACTGAAAAGTATATTACAGACTTCCCACAGGGCCCTCCAGGCCCTTGGGCCTTGAGCTGGGTAATGAACTGTGGAGCTTGGACAGGCTTGAAGACAGGCTGTGTCTTACAGAGTCCCGGAGCCCTTGCTGGATCCACTCACTGGCCTGGCCCAGGTTTCAAAGCAATGGCCAACATGTCCCATCCCCACCTCCATGTCCGAATGGTTGTGGCAGTCTCCATGGGTCACAGTGTACAGGAACCAGCTCCCCATTTGGGTAGACTGAGGAGGCTGAGGGTCAGCTGCATGCTGGGTACCTGGTTCCCTCATTGAAGGTGACTGGGCAGTGTGTGGGGGCCTAAACAGAGCTGCAGTGAACATTGGGGCACACATGTCTTTTAATTCTGGTTTCTTCGGTGTGTATGCCCAGCAGAGGAATTGCAGTTATATTTCCAGATTTTTGAGGAATCTTTACATTGTTCTCCATAGTGGCTGTACTAGTTTCAATTCACACCAACAGGGTGAGAGGGTTCCTTCACCCTCTCAAACATTTATTGTTTGTAGACTTTTGGATAGCAGCCTTTCTGACCTGCCTGATATGGTACCTCATTGTGGTTTTAATTTGCATTTCACTGATAATAAGTTATGTTGAGCATCTTTTCATGTGTTTGATAGCCATCTGTACGTGTTTCTTGGAGAAATATCTGCTTAGTTCTTTGGCCCATTTTTTGATTGGGTTGCTTACTTTTCTGGAATTGAGTGCAGGAATTGCTTGTATATTTTTTT
>NW_024072829.1:0-4809 GCF_014754425.2 Oryx dammah
CCTGATACTGTTTCTTCCATCTGCCACAGTTCAGTGATTTTCAATATCTTACTTTCTGTAACCAAAGATTGAGAATGCTCAGGAGAGAGCATACATATAACTACATAACTCGTTATAAACAGCATATAAGTAGAAAGTATAGTTAGACGTGAGTCTAACTTACCTTAGTATCCTAGTTCCTGTGGCTCACAGTCCGTAAGGCTGACGGCATTCCTCGGGCATCTCTACAGATTGGACAGTAGATGGTATTTTCAGCCTGTTTGGAAAACAGTTCACGGGCTTTGGCTTGTTTACTTGCTTTGGCTTGTTTACTTGCTTTGGCTTGTTTACTTACTTTACTTTACTTGTTTGTTTACTTCCTTTTAAACTGTTTCACCACCATTGCACAGAAAACAATTGTTACCCTGCTTATTTAACTTCTATGCAGAGTACATAATGAGAAACGCTGGGCTGGAAGAAGGACAAGCTGGAGTCAAGATTGCCGGGAGAAATATCAATCACCTCAGATATGCAGATGACACCACCCTTATGGCAGAAAGTGAAGAGGAACTAAAAAGCCTCTTGATGAAAGTGAAAGAAGAGAGTGAAAATGTTGGCTTAAAGCTCAATATTCAGTAAACGAAGATCATGTCATCTGGTCCCATCACTTCATGGGAAATAGATGAGGAAACAGTGGAAACAGTGTCAGACTTTATTTTTGGGGGCTCCAAAATCACTGCGGATGGTGACTGCAGCCATGAAATTAAAAGACGCTTACTCCTTGGAAGAAAAGTTATGACCAACCTAGATAGCATGTTGAAAAGCACAGACATTACTTTGCCAACTAAGGTCCGTCTAGTCAAGGCATGGTTTTTCCTGTGGTCATGTATGGATGTGACAGTTGGACAGTGAAGAAAGCTTAACACCGAAAAATTGATGCATTTGAACTGTGGTGTTGGAGAAGACTCTTGAGAGTGCCTTGGACTGCAAGGAGATCCAACCAGTCCATTCTGAAGGAGATCAGCCCTGGGATTTCTTTGGAAGGAATGATGCTAAAGCTGAAACTCCAGTACTTTGGCCATCTCATGCGAAGAGTTGGCTCATTGGAAAAGACTGATGCTGGGAGGGATTGGGGTCAGGAGGAGAAGGGGCCGACCCAGGATGAGATGGCTGGATGGCATCACGGACTCAATGAAAGTGGGTTTAGGTGGACTCTGGGAGTTGGTGATGGACAGGGAGGCATGGCGTGCTGCGATTCACGGGGTCGCAAAGAGTCAGACACGACTGAGCGACTGAACTGAACCCACAATCCCCCAAATCTACTTATTAGATATGTTCTCTCTTGGCTTACTTTCTTTCCATTTTAAATATTTGCCTGATATAAAAATTACTGTTTCCCAGCTAGCTCAGTTGGTAGAGCATGAGAGTATTAAAAGGTACTAGCTTTGTTTCATCAAATTGTTATTGCTGAGCATTTAAGATGATTTCTCATTTTAGAATAAACATTCAAACAGGTAAAACTTTGTAGCTTATTATCTACTTGATATAAATCCCCAGAAATGAGAAATGAAATCCCCTGGCCAAATAGGCCACATTTTAAAGGGTTTTGGTTTGTATGTGCCACCAAAGAAGCAAACAAGAGAGACGGCAGCACACACAGGTCCTCATGAGTGAGGCCGCAGCCTCCGTTCCTGGGGAAGAGACTGTGTGAAATATTATTTCACTCTTAATTTGTTTTTTCTATTTTCTGGCAACAATTTATATTTTTTCATTTTAACTTTCCTACTTATGTATCTTGCCAATTTTTCTGCTAAAGTCTTTGCACAGCTATATATTTATAGGGATTTTTTATTAGGAATACCAGACCTCTGTCAGCTGTTAGAAATTACATTCTGGTCGGGGTGGGGGGATGGGGGGAAGCAGTAACATTCTGAGCTTGTTGTTCTGCTCTTATTTTTTGACAAATAAGAGTTTACTGCTATTGTGTAGTAAAACTCTTTAAACTTTTTCTATGTAGTTTGGCATGTAGGATAATATTATTTTCTTGTAGCTGCCTTAACAAAAGACCACAGGCTAGAGGGGAGCAGGGAAGGAATCTTAAGCAGCAAAACTGGATTTCCTCACAGTTTTGGAGGCTGGAAGCCCAAGGTCAAGGCGTGATGTGCCGTGGCTTCTCCTGAGGCCTGGCCTGGCCTGGCCTAGGCAGCCTCCTCAGTGTGTGCTCACATCATCTGCACTGTATACACACAGCCTGTGTTCTTTGTGGCTCTGAAGTTCCTCTTTCATAGGGAAGGGGCACAGTCTGATTGGGTTAGAGTCCACTTTAACAGCCTTTTTACTCTTTAACTGTTTAAAGGCCATAGATATATGTTTAGTCACACTTTGACATACTGAGGGTTAGGGCTTCAACATATGAACTTGGGGGACAAAATTCAGTTCATAACCGTTTATAAATATCTTCCTTGTCTCGTGATCATAGAAATATTTTTAGTTTTCATCTTGAAGTTCATGGCATCATGTTTTCTATTTATATTCCACTTGGAAAGTATTTGGATGTGTGGTATTTTGGGGGGGGATACATACGGAAAGTGCATAAGTAATACAGAAGCATTTAGATATAAAAGGGTAAAAAAGAAGCCATACTCACACCACCTGTCTTCAGAAATAGGACATTCTAGTTCCTCTGTATCTCAACCCTCTGACACTTCCCTGTTTTTATTAGAGATTCCCACTTGCATATGAATTCCTAAACAATACTTGGGCTTTCCTGTGTCTGGTCTTTGTATAAGTAGAGTCGCACAGGGATCACCCTCTCGTGCTGTGAGGCTTATTCTGTTCCCAGTCCTGCTTTCTGAGCTTTGTTGCGTGTGGTTGCGTGCAGGTGATGTCCTCTTACTGCGTGGTGGTCCAGACTGTAAATGTCCGTGTGCTGGTGGTTTAGTCGCTACGTTGTATCTGACTCTCGCGACCCCAAGAACTGTAACCTGCTAGGCTCCTCTGTCCATGGAATTTCCCAGGCAAGACTACTGGAGCAGGGGGCCATTCCCTTCTCCAGGGCATCATTCTGATCCACAGATCAAACCTTTGACTCCTGCATGGCAGGCGGATTCTTTATCACGGAGGCACCAGGGACGCCCTTTTCCTGGTGAATATCGTGATGTTTCCTGTGCCCATGACTCTTATAGACAGCTCACACGTGTCTGCTCCATGGCTTGGGGAACAATTAATGAAGCCTAGGGAATGAACACAGTCCATATACCTATTAACCAAAAACAACAGTTTCTGTCATTCTGTATCTGAGCCAATATTTTTACCGTCATTTTAAACTGTTTACTCAGCTGTGGCTTGTGGGAAAGTGTTTGATCATGATTCTAATATGCATTCAATTTATTACAAATGAGCTTGAGCATCTTTTAAAGTTTTCATTGGCTATTCATATTTTACCTTCCATGAAACAACTGCGTATGTCTGTTTCACATCTTTCATTATTTAGTTTCGGAAGGTCTTTATATTGATTGCACATATCGTCTACTTCGTATCTTTTCCCTCATTATTTTTATGATGTCTTTTAATGGCCAGTTCTTAATCATAACATGTTTATATTTATTAGTCTTTTCTTCATGGTTTCCACTTTGTGTGTCTTTTAAAGTTCTTCATTACCCTGACACCATAAGAGCATTTTTATGTATAGTTCTAAAGATTTTCTGTGTGTGTTTCACCTTGAATTTCATTTGACCTGGAACTGATGTGTCTGCGTTGATTCTGAAGGGAAGCAGATTCTTCTCCAGCAAAGCCTATGGAAACCTGCGGCCACACAGCCCCCTCTTTCCGTCTCCTCCCTCCCACAGCCTCAACTTGGACTGAAGGAGACCTGAAGACAGGAAGGGTAAGACAGGGCAGACAGAGATGGGGGCTGATGTTTTCCATGAGTGGTGTGCAGTCTTCCTCTAAAAGGCGGCATTTGAGTATAGACCATGCAGACTGTGAGGGAACGAGACATTTATTGCTGGAAGAGAAGCACACTTCAGCAAAACACAGGGAAAGTGGAAATTCTTTGCACAGCGAAGTGCTCAGAGATTTCAGAGATGGCGAGGTGACCGATGCCGTCAGTGTGTGTGCAGGTGCACCGGGCGGAGGGGGCACCAGGACCCTGGCACATGGTCCCAAGCTTCTGCCCTCAGGTCAGCCCCAGCCCTGCCTGCTTAGAAAGCGTCTTGTTTCTAAGGCAACAACTTGACTGTCCCTCTGACTCCTAGATTGAGCAAGGGGGCACTCCACTGCGTTCTGGTGGAGTTCACTTTCTATTACATCATGGGAGGACGAGTGTCTCAGAGAGGAGACTTCCGGTTGATCTTGTTGTTTTTGTATCCTTAGTGACGAGGATGGTCACTTCTCAATACGTGCTATGCCATGAACAAATGAATGCGAAGGAGAGATGGCAGCATTTCCTCCTGACTTCACCTGCCCCAGGAGGAACGAGGTGCAGCAGGAGCGCAGGGCCGCTGCTCACAGACTCCGTGAGCGGGCAGGGCTGCTTCCCCTTGGAGAGGCCCGTGGAGGAGTCTCAGCCACAGCTCCCTGCCGGCCCCGGGCCGCTCTGCTCTCCATCTCTGTCCCTTAGTCAGCACTGCTGTCTGCAGGCTCTGTAAGCTGACCTCCCGCCTCGCTTACCTTTCCTGTCTCCTCTCGGCTGTCCCAGATTCACACGTGCCCATCTGAAACAGAGACCCGAGATCTGAAGTCATTGCCCGCTGAGGGCTGAAACACTTCTGGTGGATGTGTGTTGTTTCAGACAACACAGGCATTAGCCTGTCGCCTGGACAGAGGCCC
>NW_024072831.1:0-4808 GCF_014754425.2 Oryx dammah
GGCCACATCACAGATGAGAAGAAGGAGCCTGTCTCAAAGAGCTGTGTTTTCAGAGCTCAGGCCCTGGTTGCACCCAGCCTTCCAAAGCTGTGGGGTGAGCATTGTGGGTGTCACTGTGCCTGCACATGGCCTAAGGGGGTCGGTGAACAGACAGAAATCCAGAGGTTCGCTTGGGGAGCTTTGTGTAAGGGACCTCGGCAATGAACCCAGGAAATGACGTCACTTCCTGGCAACAGAACCCAACAGAACACGGAAACCGGATCTCCAGGCCTAACAGTGTAGAGGAGACCCCAGCAAGTTGGCGGACAGCCAGGATGTTTTGCTGTCTGCCCCTTCCCAGAAACCGGGGACTTGGGAGAGCTCACCGGCCGGGTGTGTGGGAACGCAGTCAGTGCTGCCTCAGGAACTGCCCGAGAGGCCTCTGGCCCTTTACCTGAATGAACGGAAAGGTAACAGGGGAGCTCCAGCCCGGGCCAAGTCCCCTCTCCCATCCCACCCAGGTAACTCTGAGTCCTTTCCCTGTGTGTGTGGATGGGAGTTTCCTGGGGTATCTCTGCCTCAAGCAAGCCCCTGGAGATGTGGCTCACAAGTCTGTGGACTGGGTGTGTCCACACCCCAGGGGAGACAAGGCTTGGCGGGATGGGGAGGGTCCAGGCAGCACCCGCTGGCCAGGAAGACCCCATGCCTTGAGGGGCATCTCCTTCATCCAGGGTGGGTACCTGAGCAGACACATGTTTCTGCTGGCAGAAGAATTTTGAGCGGGCAGAAGCAGCTGCCATACTGGTCAGGCCCAGCTCAGTAGACTCCAGGCAGGGCTGGCTGACGGTCAGTGTCATTTCAGAGCTTCCCAGTCGATGTGGCCAGTGATGGGGGCACCCCCTTCACCTCCCCGAGGGAGGTGTTGAATCACCATCCCCCTGCCGGTGAGGCCCTGTGCAGGCTCCAGGTAAGCATGCCCATGGAGGGATCAGCCCAACTGGGAATGAAGAGGAAGCAGGGAAGGCCTGCTCCACACACACCACCCAGGACACACTCCAGGACCCAGTGTCAGGCTGCCATGGTGCTCAGCACACCCAGCTCTGACCCTGAGCCCTGAGAATCCCTGCCTCTGAGGCAGCAGGAGGACCTGGAGCCCAGCATGGCAGAGCACAGAGGTGAGGAGGCTGGGGCTGTGCATGTGAGTGTGTGGAGAGGGGCTGCTGAGCTACACAGGAGGAGTCCCCCAGAGCTGGGTCTGGGCGCGGAACAAAGGCTGGCCTCACACCACCCATCTTTCACACTGCAGTCAGAGTGCATCCTATGCTGGGTATTCTTTGCAAATATCTGGGAAGCTTTCTGTCCCCGTATACACACATCAAAATGCTGGCGATGGGTAACCTCTTCTCTCACAGTTCTAGCACTGGCCTCTCATTACAGCCAGACTCCACTTCCAAGTCCTGTCCCTACAGCAGTGGGTGCTACAGGTGCAGGACCCAGGGGTCCACTGAGGGGAGATAGAGACCTGAGACTTCCCTTCCCAAAGACACTAGGCCAGCTGGGTACTGGCCAGGACACTGGGCATATCAGACTTCTGTGCTTGCAGGACCCCCAGCCACAGGCACCGATGTCCCACCCCCTCAGTGAGAACATCCACCTCCACCTGCACCTGTACCTGCTCGGGCTTTGACAGGAGAACCCGAGTCAGGGGATGAGTCACCACCTCTGCAGGGAGAGCCTGCCCTGGCTCCTGCCCAAGACCCAGATGCCCACGATGAATGACCCATGCCTGCTGGGATAATAAGCCCACGCTCTGGACAGAGAAGTGGAGCTCTTTTGGGAAACACCTCTTCCAGGGGAGTGGTTGTCTCTGCAGCCTCCATCCCTGCCTGCTTCCTGTGGATGCCATCAACTCATGCCCGCCCCACCCAGGGCAGATTGAGTGCCCTTCCCCTGAGCTTATTTGCATCTGGTGTGTGTGTAGCTTTCTTGTGATGTTTTATTTTTTATGGCTTTATGTATTTTTTTTCTGTTAATTTTATCTTAGTAAATTTTATTTTAATTGATGCAATTTGGGAATATTAAGGCCTTCACAGTGCTGTGTAACCATCAGCAATGTCTACATTTGCACCTTCTTATTCTATCCCCCCACTTCAAAGCAAAGCCTGGATTCATGTCAAGCACTCCCCATTCCTCCTTCCCCACCTGACAACGTTTAGTCTTCTTCTTTCTCCATTTCTTCCCGTTCTTTGGGTATCCGCAATCAATGCCAATCACTGAAATGATAGAAAAATAATTTACTTTTTCTGAAAGAAAGGAAACTTTATAGGCGCTTACTCTTGTTAGACTCTTTGCAGTCCCATGGCTTTTACAGTCCATGGAGATATCTAGGCCAGAAAACTGGAATGGATACCATTTCCATTCTCCAGGGGATTTTTCTGACTCTCCACATATTATAAGATTCAACTTGAGCATTCTCTTTTTTATTTCATTTGAAGTAGCCTTTGAGTAACTGAAAGGACAGTGTAGGTATTTTCAGGATGTCATCTGCAAAACCAAGCCCTTTTGGCAAATGTGGTCCGAACGTTCCAGGTAGGCATTGCTGTTGTAAATGTGACATCTCAGCCAGAATGGAGATGTGGAGCTCTTCCTGTCCCACAAACAAATTCACAAAAGAAGCCAAAAGAGAGAACTTGGAAATGAACAACGCCATTGACCAAAAAGCGTTCTTCATTGGACAAAGCTAGAGAAAACCCAACATCCTATGGCCCAAAAACCCTCTTGGAAATGAATGTTCAGTAAGGAAGAGAAGAAACATGTGAGGGTGGACAGGCCATGCCCATGGCCAGTGTAGTTTCGAGACAGCCTGACCTCTAAGATGAAGACACATGCCAGTGTAAACCCTTTGCAGACAGCAGCCATGGTCTTCACCGTGTAAGTGTTTAGTCTGGTGTCAACATGCCCTGGGTACCACACGAAGGAGGAGACCTGGGTCCCTTTCTCTGCCCCACATCCCACCCTCAGGAAGGCAGCTGGCTCAGCCATGAGCTGCGACCACCTCCAGGTTAGATTTGACCTTCTCTTCTCTATGCACCATGAACCTGCACACAGTGGCCCTTCAGAAGCTTAAGAAACTCGCCCCATCCCCACTAGAGCCAGAAGCCTCCCCTGGCATCCAAACGCCTGTGGAGTCACTTTGGCCCAAGCCCTAGTTCTGGAACCCTGGAGCCTACTTCAGCCATTCATTTCATTTCAGTTCAGTCGCTCAGTCGTGCCTGACTCTGCGACTCCATGAATCCTATGACGCCAGGCCTCCCTGTCCATCACCAACTCCTAGAGATCACTCAGACTTTCGTCCATCGAGTCAGTGATGCCATCCAGCCATCTCATCCTCGGTCGTCCCATTCTTCTCCTGTCCCTAATGCCTCCCCGCATCAAAGTCTTTTCCAATGAGTCAACTCTTCACATGAGGTGGCCAAAGTACTGGAGTTTCAGCTTTGGCATCATTCCTTCCAAAGCAATTCCAGGGTTGATCTCCTTCAGAATGGACTCTTTGGATCTCCTTGCAGTCCAAGGGACTCTCAAGAGTCTTCTCCAACACCACATTTCCAAAGCATCAATTCTTTGGCACTCAGCTTTCTTCACAATCCACCTCTCATATCCATACAAGAAAACTGGGAAAATCACAGCCTTGACTAGACAGAAATTTGTTGGAAAAGTAATTATTGTCTCTGCTTTTGAATATACTACCTAGGTTGTTCATAATGTTCCTTCCAAGGAGTGAGCGTCTTTTAATTTCATGACTGCAATCACCATCTGTAGTGGTTTTGGAGCCCCCTCAAAATAATGTCTGACAATGTTTCCACAATTCCCCCATCTATTTGCCATGATGTGATGGGACAGAGGCCATGATCTTAGTTTTCTGAATGTTGAGCTTGAAGCCAAAGTTTTCACTCTCCTCTCTCACTTTCATCAAGAAGTGCTTAAGTTCCTCTTCACTTTCTGCCAGAAGGGTGTTGTCATCTGCATATCTGACATTATTGATAGTTCTCCTGGCAATCTTGATTCCAGCTTGTGCTTCTTCCAGCCCAGCCTTTCTCATGATGTTCTCTGCATATAAGTTATAGAAGCAGGGGGACAATATACAACCTTGACATACTCTTTTCCCTATTTGGAACCAGTCTGTTGTTCCATGTCAAGTTCTAACTTTTGCTTCGTGACCTGCATATAGGATTCTCAAGAGGCAGGTCAGGTGGCCTAGTATTCCCATCTCTTGAAAAATTTCCAACACTTTATTGTGATCCACACAGTCAAAGGCTTTGGCATAGTCAATAAAGCAGAAATAGATGTTTTTCTAGAAGTCTTGCTTTTTCGAGGATGCAGCGGATGTTGGCAATTTGATCTCTGGTTCCTCTGCCTTTTCTAAAACCAGCTTGAATATCTGGAAATTCATGGACCATGTATTGCTGAAGCCTTGCTTGGAGTATATTGAGCATTACTTTACTAGCGTGTGAGATGAGTACAACTGTGCGGTAGTTTGAGCATTGTTTGGCCTTGGAATGAAAACTGGCATTTGCCAGTCCTGTGGCCACTGATGAGTTTTTCAAATTTGCTGTCATATCGAGTGCAGCACTTTCACAGCATCATCTTTCAGGATTTGAAAGAGCTCCACTGGAAATCCATCACCTCCACTAGTTTCTTCATAGTGATGCTAAGGCCCACTTGACTTCCCATCCCAGGATGTCTGATACTAGGTGAGTGACCACAGCATCGTGATTATCTGGATCATGAAGATCTTTCTGGTACAATTCTTCTGTGAATTCTTGCCACTT
>NW_024072832.1:0-4808 GCF_014754425.2 Oryx dammah
AGGAAACGGGGCTCCTCTTGCTGTGGGCGGGACCCTCGGTGTTCCTGTCGAGTGGAGGCGGGTATGTCAGGGAACTTCTTGAGTTGCAGCAAGGTTGTGAAGGAGCCTTTCGAAATTCAAGAGGGAAGGAGTGATTTGGCTCGAGACGCCTCAGCGGAAAAGGGCCTCATGTCGCCTGGAGTGGAGAACCTCCTGGATATTCTCGAGTTGCGGCGGGACCTTCTCGAGTTACGACGGGGTCCTCTGGGAGCCTCCCTTGTGGCCTCAGGAAAGGCCAGTCTCCATGCGAGTGCCGAAGGGCCTGTCGGGATTCCTCTGTAGTCGGTGCTGGGGCCTAAGACCTCGTGTGGAGTCTATGACGGAACCTGAGGATTCCTCTCCAGTGCTGACGTGGATCTTGGGGTACTTCTGGAGGCTCCACAGGGGAGTCAGTCCTCGTCTCGAGTTGGGACATGATGGTGAGTTTACCTCACGACGTGGAGCTGCTGTGGCAGGCTACCCTGCGCCTTGATACAGGGATCTGGGGCATTCTTTGGAGGCTTTCCCACGAGACTTTCCGACAGGGCTGTCACACCTGCCACTGTGGTGTGAGTCGATCCTAGGCGTGCATGTCAAGGAAGTGCAGGGAAATCAGGTTCTTTTGGAGTGGACTGAGACTTTTTGTGCACATTGGGAATGGATGCACGACCCTGGAATTCCTCTGGACATTCCTGTGGAGAGCTAATCCTCCGAGATGCGACAGGAAAGCTGGGAAACCTTTCCCGACCAAGCAGGGAAAGGAACCCTCATCTGGAGCTTTGAGGAGGAAACGGGGTTCCTCTTGGTGTGTGTGGAACCCTCGGTGTTCCTGTCGAGTGGAGGTGAGTATGTCGGGGAACTTCTTCAGTTGCCGCAAATGTGTGAAGGACCCTTTCGACGTTCATGAGGGAAGGGGTGATTTGCCTCGAACGCTTCAGAGGAAAAGGGCCTCATCTCGCCTGGAGGGGAGAACCTCATGGATATTCTCGAGTTGCAGCGGGACCTTCTCGAGTTACGACGGGTACATCTTGGACCCTCAATTGTGGCCTCAGGAAAGGCCAGTCTCCATGCGAGTTGGGAGGGGCCTTTCGGGATTCCTCTGCAGTCGGTGCGGAGGCCTAAGTCCTCCTGTGGAGTCTATGATGGAACCTGACGATTACTCTCCAGTGCTGACATGGATATTGGATGTATTTCTGGAGGCTCCACAGGGGAGTCAGTCCTCGTCTCGAGTAGGGACATGCACGTCCGCTTTCCTGACGAGCTGGAGCAGCCGTGGCAGGCTTCCCGGCGCCTTGATACTGGGATCTGTGGCATTCGTTGGAGGCTTTCCCACGAGGCTTACCGACAGGGCTGTCACACATGCCACTGTGGTGTGAGTGGATACTCGTGCATGTCGAGGAAGTGCAGGGAAATCAGGTTCTTCTGGAGTGGACTGAGACATTTTGTGCACATTGGAATGGTGGCACGACCCCCGGAGTTCCTCTCGACTTTCCTGTGGAGAGCGCCTCCTCCGAGATGCGACAGGAAAGCCGGGAATCCTTTCCCGAAGAAGTGGAAAAGGAACATCATCTCTAGCTATGAGGAGGAAACGGGGCTCCTCTTGATGTGGGCGGGACCCTTGGTGTTCCTGTCGAGTGGAGGCGGGTATGTCGGGGAACTTCTTGAGTTGCAGCAAGCGAGTGAAGGACCCTTTCGAAGTTCAACAGGGAAGGGGTGATTTGCCTCGAGACGCCTCAGCGGAAAATGGCCTCATCTTGCCGGGAGGGGAAAACCTCCTGGATATTCTCGAGTTGCGGCGGGACCTTCTCGAGTTAAGACGGGGACCTCTGGAACCCTCCCTTGTGGCCTCAGGAAAGGCCAGTCTCCATGAGAGTTGCAAGGGGCCTGTCAGGATTCCTCTGAAGTCGGTTCCAGGGCCTAAGACCTCCTGTGGAGTCTATGACGGAAACTGAGGATTCCTCTCCAGTGCTGACATGGATCGTGGGGTACTTCTGGAGACTCCACAAGGGAGTCAGTCCTAGTCTCGACTGGGGACATGCACGTCCGCTTTCCTCACGAGATGGAGCAGCCGTGGCAGGCTTCCCGGCGCCTTGATAAAGGGATCTGTGGCATTCTTTGGGGGCTTTCCCACGAGGCTTTCCGACAGGGCTTTCACAAGTGCCACTGTGGTGTGGGTGGATCCTCGGCGTGCATGTCGAGGAAGTGCAGGGAAATCAGGTTCTCCTGGAGTGGACTGAGACATTTTGTGCATATTGGGAATGGTGGCACGACCCCTGGAGTTCCTCTCGAATTTCCTGAGGAGATCGCCTCCTCTGAGATGGGACAGGAAAGCCGGGAATCCTTTCCCGAAGAAGCAGGGAAAGGAACCCTCATCTCGAGCTATGAGGAGGAAACGGGGCTCCTCTTGATGTGTTTGCGACCCTCGGTGTTCCTGTCGAGTGGAGGCGGGTATGTCGGGGAACTTCTTGAGTTGCAGAAAGGGTGTGATGGACCCATTGGAAGTTCAAGAGGGAAGGGGTGATTTGCCTTGAGACGCCTCAGGGGAAAAGGGCCTCATCTCCCCTGCAGGGGAGAACCTCTTGGATATACTCGAGTTGCTGCGGGACCTTCTCGAGTTACGACGGAGACCTCTGGGACCCTCCCTTGTGGCCTCAGGAAAGGCCAGTCTCCATGCGAGTTGCGAGGGGCCTGTCGGGATTCCTCTAAAGTCGATGACGGGGCCTAAGACCTTGTGTGGAGTCTATGACGGAACCTGAGGATTCCTCTCCAGTGCTGACATGGAACTTGGGGTACTTCTGGAGGCTCCACAGGGTAGTCAGTCCTCATCTCGTGTGGGGACATGCACGTCCGCTTTCCTCACGAGATGGAGCAGCCGTGGCAGGCTTCCCGGCGCCTTGATAAAGGGATCTGTGGCATTCTTTGGGGGCTTTCCCACTAGGCTTTCCGACAGGGCTGTCACACGTGCCACTGTGGTGTGGGTGGATCCTCGGCGTGCATGTCGAGGAAGTGCAGGGAAATCAGGTTCTTCTGGAGTGGACTGAGACATTTTGTGCACATTGGGAGTGGTGGCACGACCCCTGGAGTTTCTCTCGACTTTCCTGTGGAGAGCGACGCCTCCGAGATGCGACAGCAAAGCCGGCATTCCTTTCCCGACGAAGCAGGGAAAGGAACCCTCATCTCGAGCTTTGAGGAGGAAACGGGGCTCCTCTTGATGTGGGCGGGACCCTTGGTGTTCCTGTCGAGTGGAGGCGGGTATGTCGGGGAACTTCTTGAGTTGCAGCAAGGGTGTGAAGGACCCTATAGAAGTTCAAGAGGGAAGGGGTGATTTGACTCGAGACGCCTCAGCGGAAAAGGGCCTCATCTTGCATGGAGGGGAGAACCTCATGGATATTCTCGAGTTGCGGCGGGACCTACTCGAGTTACGACGGGGACTTCTGGGACCCTCCCTTGTGGCCTTAGGAAAGGCCAGTCTCCATGCAAGCTGCGAGGTGCCTGTCGGCATTCCTCTGCAGTCGGTGCCGGGGCCTAAAATCTCGTGTGGAGTCTGTGACGGAACCTGAGGATTCCTCTCCAGTGCTGACATGGATCTTGGGGTACTTCTGGAGGCTCCACAGGGGAGTCAGTCCTCGTCTCGACTGGGGACATGCACGTCCGCTTTCCTCACGAGCTAGAGCAGCCGTGGCAGGCTTCCTGGCGCCTTAATACAGGGATCTGTGGCATTCTTTGGATTCTTTCCCACGAAGCTATCCGATAGTGCTGTCACACGTGCCACTGTGGTGTGAGTTGATCCTCGGCATGCATGTCGAGGAAGTGCAGGGAAATCAGGTTCTTCTGGAGTGAACTGAGACATTTTGTGCACATTGGGAATGGGGGCACGACCCCTGGAGTTCCTCTCGAATTTCCTGTGGAGAGCGCCTCCTCCGAGATGCGACAGGAAAGCCGGGAATCCTTTCCCGAAGAAGTGGGAAAGGAACCCTCATCTCTAGCTATGAGGAGGAAACGGGGCTCCTCTTGATGTGGGCGGGACCCTTGGTGTTCCTGTCGAGTGGAGGCGGGCATGTCGGGGAACTTCTTGAGTTGCAGCAAGGGTGTGATGGACCCTTTCAAAATTCAAGAGGGAAGGGGTGATTTGCCTCGAGACGCCTCAGCGGAAAAGGGCCTCATCTCGCCTGGAAGGGAGAACCTCCTGGATATTCTCGAGTTGCGGCGGGACCTTCTCGAGTTACGACGGAGACCTCTGGGACCCTCCCTTGTTGCCTCAGGAAAAGCCAGTCTCCATGCGAGTTGGGAGGGGCCTGTCGGGATTCCTCTGAAGTCGGTGCCAGGGCCTAAGACCTCGTGTGGAGTCTATGACGGAACGTGAGGATTTCTCTCCAGTGCTGACATGGTTCTTGGGGTACTTCTGGAGGCTCCACAGGGGATTCAGTCCTGGTCTCGAGTGGGGACATGCACGTCCGCTTTCCTCACGTGCTGGAGCAGCCGTGGCAGGCTTCCCAGGCCTTGATACAGGGATCTGTGGCATTCTTTGGGGGCTTTCCCACGAGTCTTTCCGACAGGGCTGTCACACGTGCCTCTGTGGTGTGAGTCGATCCTCAGCGTGCATGTCGAGGAAGTCTAGGGAAATCAGGTTTTTCTGGAGTGGACTGAGACATTTTGTGCACATTGGGCATGGTGCCACGAACCCTGGAGTTCTTCTCGACTTTCCTGTGTAGAGCGCTGACTCCGAGATGCGACAGGAAAGCCGGGAATCCTTTCCCGACGAAGCAGGGAAAGGAACCCTCATCTCGAGC
>NW_024072833.1:0-4807 GCF_014754425.2 Oryx dammah
TGGCCAGAGTGGTGTCCTGTCTGTCTCTTGTGTGTCTCGTATGTCTCATATGTTTTCTGTCATTTCACTCGTAATCAACAGTAATCTACACATCATCTTCTGGCCATGAGGCCTGCTGACATTTTATGACACTTTCTTTCTGATAACCAAAAAACTTATTTTTTCCAAGGGTGTTTTTTTCTGAAACGAGGCACCACCCTCCAAATAAAGTTGCATTCCTATAGGATGAGGGTGTAATGAGTTACAATCAAGAAAGGAATTTATTTAACCCAAGGTTAACATGATTAATCTTAAAGGTTATTACTTATGTCTCCTATGTGCTAGTTATATTCATTATAAGATCAGGGAACATGGAGATTTAGCAGCAAACATCAACCCAACAAATGAAAATCCTTTCACCAATGTTCCCCTTAAGGTCTATTTAGTCTTAAGATAGTGATAAAGTTATATTTTTACATAGCAAGGACACCGTGATTTATAACACAGTGATCTATTACAAAAGAGAAAATTCATTAACTCAAAAAGTCTAGTATTGCTAACATTAAAATTACTATATTTCCTTTTCTATATTCCAAATACATTGATTAATATATTCCCAGGTGCCTAAGGATATGGAGGCCTGGTGGCAATCATTGACTCAACAATGAGAAAAGCCCTATGCTAATTAAGACTCTCAAAATACTCCAAAACTCTCTGTGCTGTTTATGGTTGAGAGGTAGTAAATAATCATGTGCTAAGTGGCAGGAGTATGGATAATCCTGTCACACAAGCTAGTCTGTCAGCAGAGAGGTTGGACTTGAAACACCCTTGTCATACCCAGGGCAGGGAATTAGCAGTAATTATTAGCACCACAAATGAAAAAAACCCTTCACCAATATAATTCCTAACCAACCCACTATATTAATAATTTCCAACTCCCCAAAAGAATTTGCCTTTAGTAAGTCTAAAACACCTCGTGCCTCTCAGGTTGGGAGGCTATAAACAATCACATGTGGCTGGACGAACCTATACAGGTGGGCTAGCTAATCTTCAAAGGAGTCCATAAGCTGAAACACTCTTGTCACGCCCAGGAATTTTTATTGCCTTGGAGCTGCATGTTTACTCCTTCTCTGAGAGAAATGGATATGAGGGAGAGCCCCTCGTATGGTCAGAGGTGTAGGTGAGAGCATAAAACAGACTCTGGTTTTGGGGTAGATGCTCGGGAACAGGGGGTTTCCTGAGGCTTGATCATGCCTTTGTGTATGCCAAGCCTCCTTCCTCATGACCTTTGCCATGGGTGGAGTTCCTCACACTGGCAATATATCATATATTAAGTCATTTCACTCCTGTCTGACAATCTGTATCACACAGAGTGTCACCATTGTGTATTCTCAATCCATGGGATTCTCAATGTGAAAAAATAGGAATGGATTGCCATCCTTAGTTCCAGGAGATCTTCCCAACCCACGAATCGAACCTGCATGTCTATGACCTCTGCATTAGAAGGCAGGTTCCTTAGTACTAGTGCTACCTGAGCAACCATGAGTTTATATATAGCTACAAATATACATGCATATGTATATGTCAAAAATTTAGGTATAAAACTTTGCTGTCTAGAGGTTGCAGTATATATTTTGCAGGAGGTATATAACTGAAGGTATGTGCTTTTGCAGGATCTGATGATTTGCTAAAAGTGCTTTCACTTACATTCACCTCAGAGAATTACATAATTTCCCTTGTGACTTACCCTTTGAAATATTGGTTCTTTGTGTTATGCCTTAATGTAAAGCATATTTTTGAGAATGTTCTAGAGAAAATTTTGGTACAATTGGAAATATATGTGTGTGTGTGTGTATACATATGAATAGAAATAAATATGTACAAAGTATACGTATATATGCCTATTTGAACATATCAGTTAGGTACACAATTGTAAATATACATATTACATATATTTTACCCTTCCTTGATCTTGAAGTGTTTCAGGTTATTTTCTTCAGATTATAGTTTGCTGTCAGTCTCTTTGGGATTTGTACTAAACCTGTATTAGGTATTTTCACATTACTTTAGGTCCTCTGACTGATGCTGGGAGGGATTGAGGGCTGGAGGAGAAGGGGACGACAGAGGATGAGATGGCTGGATGACATCACTGACTCGATGGGCATGAGTCTGAGTGAACTCTGGGAGTTGGTGATGGACAGGGAGGCCTGGCGTGCTGTGATTCACAGGGTGGCAGAGTCAGACATGACTGAGCGACTGAACTGAACTGGTGTCCTGTTGAAGTAGAAGCCCACAGTCAACTTCTTTGAGAGTGTAAAACTCTTTCTAGAGATAGTAAGTTTTTCTGAGGTTGTAGAGAATAGAGCACACTGTGAGTCAAGAAATTTGCCAGCCATATCAGTAAACATAGGATGCTGCAATCAATGCTGCAATCAATTCCCAAGCCATTGCATCTATCCATAAATGTGTAACTCGATGAAATCGGGTTGCCTGCTATCAAGTCCTTACTTACTGCACTTGCCACCTATGTTGCCTGAAGAACTGACTTGAGACAGAAAGAATAGATACTAGCCCTAGGTAAGGCACTTATCAAAGGAATTATTTCAAGGAGCCCAGATTCTTGCACCTTCCAATAGGTAGAAAATATCTAAATCCATTCACTTTTAGTGTCCAGTTTTTCTTTCATTAACCATAATATTTGGACAATCTCCATACCTGATCGTTGTACCAAAACTTCTGTAAAACCTAGATCCTCCTATCCTTCTTCACAGCAGTCTTTTAGCAATACTTAAGAAGTTGCTCTTCATGATTAAATCCTTCTTAGAATGAAAGGCCTGATGAAGAAAAGATAATTCTCCACTTTTGGACTATGCATTTTTCCCAGTCAGTAGCACACATTCTAGAACTGCAATATAAGGGATTCTTGTTCACCACCTCAGTGTTAACCTATGTTTACTAATTCCTACGTAGCATAGTTCTGAAAGTCAAAGGTCAGCTATTACTTATTAAAACTTGAGGGGATTCATGTTTTCATAAATTGGTGACATTAGTTTATGAAAACATATGACCATATATGTTTACTTTACTTTTAGAAAGCCGTTCTTTACTTTTCGAAACAACGACAAATTAGTGATGTGAAGGGATGCAAGTATAGAGTCTGAATTTATTCTGGCTAAAATAGCTCTGCATTTGTCTCTCCCCCCCGCCCCCCCGCTGTTGCTTTGTCTGTACATTCTAAAGCCATCCTGTACACATTTTACTTGACACGCACTGTGATGCTTTACTTGTCACTAGCACCAGTTAGCCAAGCACTGATTTACTTTCTTTACAATGTTGTGTTAGTGTCTGCTACCCAGCAAAATAAATCAGTTATTAGTAAATATAGCTGTTGGAGCAGTCCTGCCATCTCCCTCTTGGGCCTCCTCTCCTACTCCAAAACCAACTGCATTAGAGCACTCCAGCAATTGCTATCTACTACATGCTTGGTATGTTACATATGTCCTTCCTGCACTGTGTCCACAAGTGTGTCTATGAGTCCATCCCCTCCTACACTCGAAATGGGTTATTTAGCACCTGTTTTCTGGATTCCAGTTAAATGCACTAACATGGACACATATATATTTTCTTCTTTAGTTGGTTGTCACAAACCTCAATCACTGTGTGTGGAATCTAATTCCATGACCAGGGATAAAACCTGGGACTCCCACATAGGGATCATGGTGTCTTAGCCACTGGACCAACAGGGCTCTCCCCTGTTTATATATATATTTTAATGATGGTCATTTGGAATAGTAAGAGGTGATACATTGTTGTAGATTTGATCTGTGTGCCTTTGATAAGTTGAGGTCTATGCTCAGTTTTTGGAGAGTTTCTATCACAAACACTTGTTGAATTATATCAAAATTTTTTCACCAACTACTGAGGTGATCATATGGTTTTAATCTTTCACTATACATTGCTATGCAGCTACTGAAGAATGTTTCCATATCTGAAATAAACCCCACACTTAATGATGGTGTTCAATCCGTTGTATTGGTGCATTTTTTTTTTTTTTGCTCCTATTTTGCTAAGGATGTTTGCCTCTGTTCATCTATGTGATATTGGTCTCTTTCTTTTTCTGGGTTATCTCAGGGTTGGTATCAGGGTGATGTTGACCTTGTAGAATGAGTTTTGGTTTTCCTTCCATTCTAGAATTTGGGAAGTGTTTCAGAAGTGCATGTGCTAGCAGTTCTCTGACTGGCTCATAAAATTTCCATGTGAAGCTATCTGGCTTTAAGTTTGTCAACTAGAATTTTTTCATATTTTCTGTTTCTTCTTAGTTGAATTTCGGAGCATTTGTCCATGGATCAGATTCTAAATTTTATTGACTTATAGTTGTTTGCTGTAGGCTCTTATGATTCTTTTTTACTTCTGAGGTATCAGTTATAATGTCATCTTTCGTCATGTCACATTTGATTGATTTGTTTGTCCTTTTTTTTCTTGATTAGTCTGGGCCTTGATTAGTGATATTGGTTTTGCCTTTTTTTTTTTTTCATCATTTCCTTTCTTTAATTTATGCTCTGATTTTTATCATTTCTTCCTCTTCTATTCACTTTGGGGAATTTGTCTGCTTTTTCTGCCTTCTCTAAATGCTTTAGATTTAAGGTTATGTTGATTACTTGAGATGTGTAGTATTTATCAACTTCACTCTTTTACTGCTTTCGTATGTTCTATAACTTTTGTATAATATTTTTAATATCATTTACTTCTAAGATTTTTCTTTCCTTTTCTTTCAGACTCCATGAGTTATCTCATGGCCATGTAGAGTTGTATTCATTATTCTACATGG
>NW_024072834.1:0-4807 GCF_014754425.2 Oryx dammah
TAGATATAAACCCCTAATCAAATATATCATTTGCCAAAATATTTTCACCTTTTCATTTTGTTGGTGGTTTTCTTTGCTATGAAAAGCTTTTTAGCTTGATGTAGTCCCATTTGTTCATTTTTTATTTTGTTTTCCTTGCCTAAGAAGCGACTTCACTTTCACTTTTCACTTTCATGCATTGGAGAAGGAAATGGCAGCCCACTCCAGTATTTTTGCCTGGAGAATCCCAGGGACCGGGGAGCCTGGTGGGCTGCCGTCTATGGGGTCGCACTGAGTCAGACATGACTGAAGCGACTTAGCAGCAGCAGCAGCAGCAGCAGCAGCAAGAAGACATATACAAAAAAGTGTCACTAAGACTGATGTCAAAGTTTTATTGCCTATGTTTTCCTAGGAATTTTATGGCATTTGGTCTTACATTTCAGTCTTTAATCCATTTTGAGCTTATTTTGGTACATAATATAAGAAAATTATATAGATTCATTCTTTAGCAGGTAGCTCTTCAGTTTTCCAACACTGTTTATTAAAGAGATTCTTTTCGCCATTGTATATTCTTGCCTCCTTTGTAGTAGATTAATTGATCATATGAACATGGTTTTATTCCTGGATTATCTTCTGTACCACTGATTCATGGGTCTATTTTTGTGCCAAAATCATACTATTTGATTGCTGTAATTCTATAGTATAGTTCCAAGTCTGGAAGTATGATATCTCCAGTTGTATTCTTCTTTCTCAAGATTTCTTTGGCTATTCTGGGTCTTTTGTAGTTCCATAAAAATTTTCAAATAATTTGCTCTAGTCCTATATTTTGTTAAGGATTGCATTGAGTCTGTAGAATGTTTTGAATAGTATGGACATTTTAAGGATATTGATTCTACTAATCTATGCAGCCATGAAATTAAAGATGCTTACTCCTTGGAAGAAAAGTTATGACCAACCTAGATGCATATTCAAAAGTAGAGACATTACTTAGCCGACTAAGGTCCTTCTAGTCAAGGCTATGGTTTTTCCTGTGGTCATGTATGGATTTGAGAGTTGGACTGTGAAGAGGGCTGAGCATCGAAGAATTGATGCTTTTGAACTGTGGTGTTGGAGAAGACTCTTGAGAGTCCCTTGGACTGCAAGGAGATCCAACCAGTCCATTCTGAAGGAGATCAACCCTGGGATTTCTTTGGAAGGAATGATTCTGAAGCTGAAGCTCCAGTACTTTGGCCACCTCATGTGAAGAGTTGACTGATTGGAAATGACTCTGATGCTGGGAGGGATTTGGGGCAGGAGGAGAAGGGGACGGCCGAGGATGAGATGGATGGATGGCATCACGGACTCGATGGACGTGAGTCTGAGTGAACTCCAGGAGATGGTGATGGACAGGGAGGCCTGGTGTGCTGTGATTCATGGGGTCGTAAAGAGTCAGACACTACTGAGCGACTGAACTGAACTGAACTGAACTGAACGGAACTGAATCCATGACCACAATATACCTTTCCATTTATTTGTGTTGTCTTTCATTTCTTTCCTCAAGTCTTATAGTCTTAGGTTTTTCATCTCCTTGGTTAAATTTATTCCTAGGCTGAACAGTTTCTAAAGGTATCATGTTGGTTTCCTGATTCATTTCTTCCTCCAAAACTGGGCTGGGTACTCTGGTCCCATCTGATGACCTATGCTTCAGATACATAACCTTTATCAGTACAGTAAGCATCTTCCCTGACTTCTTCTGATAACAATTTTCTCTATCCTTGGCTACCTTGCTCCAAACAATTATTTGTTATTCAGCAAATGTACTGCATGATTCTCTCTCAGATAAATTGGAAGAAGACAAAATATAATTGTTATTTTGAGATATATCCTTATCGCCCTCAGCACCCTCACCTTGAACAACTGTTCTTCCAGGGCATTGCCTGTAGCGTCTCTGTAAGCCTTCCTGTTTCCTGCTTCCTTGCTTGGCCTGATCCATTAGGACCATGGAGAAGTCTGCACTGTCACTCATGGCATTCCTCTCACAACGTTACAGAGAACAGCTCTTGGTATCAGATGATTGTAGCACCATTAGGAGGACAAGCCTCTGTTACACTTACTTTCCACCTGCTCTCAAGTCAGGGTTTACTCCCATGTGTTGGAAAGAATGCTTTGGGTGAACACCTGTCTCTTCCTCCAAGGTTTCTGTTATTTTGCCTTTACCACAAAAGCCAGACCAATGTCCACCTCAACAAAACAACAAAAAAGGAATTATCTCATGTTTCAAAATCTAGATCAGTCCTTTCTAAGCTGAATCTGTCCCATGTATAATAAGCCCTGCCTGCAAGATGCCTGGTGTGGATAACTTGACATGACCGCCAATAATTTTAATCCTTTCTGTGGCATAGTTTTACAAACTGCAAACTTTTAAAAGAGCTTTTTGACTGGGTTTTGCTTCAGAAGAGTTCCCAATTGTAGTTACCTAAAGCAACTACTTATAAACAAGGATTCTTCTGGGAAGTCTTTCTGATATGGTTCAAGCTCAGCTTGTCTCTGTTAGCCTAGCTTAGGTGCCTATAGTCAGTTAGTGAGTTGACTGGAGACTGGCTAGTTCCCATAGCCTCACATATCTGCTATCAGCTGAGACAAAGAAGGGGCATATATCTCTCATCAGCCAGCAAGATAGCCTAGACTTATTCACATGATGGTGGACATAGGATTTCAAGAGCAGCAACAAGGGGAACCCTAATGCACAAAGTGATTTGCAAGGTTCTGCTTACAATATATTTGTTACTTCTGTCCCATTGGCCAAGGCAAATGACAAAGTAGCCCAAACTCAAAAATGAAGAAAGCTTCTACCTCGAATAGGAGGGATTCTTAAAGATGTAGATACAAGGACAGGAAGCATCTGTGGCCATTTTTTGCATCTGCCATAAAAGAGCAGTCTCCAACCCAGGCCTCAGGCTTCCTTTTCAAAGCCTCAGGCTTCCTCAGGCTTTCCTTCCTTTCTGTCCACTCAGTGGACTCATTCCACTCCCACGGGACCCTTCAGAAGCCTGAGATATGTCCTATATCATCTCTAGTTCCCCAAATCTGCACTGGTGTCTATCGCACAAAACGCCATTCTGTATGGCTTGGGGTAAAAGATGATCATTTTTGTAAACAACTATATAAATGGTTTCCAAATCAGGAACTCAATACTTAAAGTTTGAGTAGCATACCATTACTATGTGAATTTTTAAGAGCTGCAGTAATTAGCATATTGAGTTCTTTTAACTTCAAATACTTCTTAACTTCAAGTACTAGCATTTCTGTAATATTATAATTTACCCATAGAGAAACATCCTCATGTCTTGTACCTGGCACTTCATTCTCTGCACTTTTCTTTACAGCTTCCAGATTGCAAGGTATACTAATACTTGTTAACATACACATTGTGGAAAATCTGGAATTGCACTGTATAATATAGTTATTAGCCACATGTGGTTATTGAGTATTTCAAAAATGGCTAGTTCAAATGTAGATGTGCTTTAATTTAAATATATCTATATTAAATGCAGTATATATATATGTGTGTGTGTATATATATATATATTATACTGCATTTTTAGGATGTGGTATGAAGAAAAGAATGTTAAATACAATGCTAATAACTTTCACATTGATTACATATCAAAATGACTCTATTTCAAAATTTGGGTTAAATACAATATATTATTGAAACTAATTTCAAATGTTTATTTTTACTTTTTAAATGTAGCTACTGAAATTTATACACTTTGGCTCTCAGAATTTAGTCTAGAAATTTACAGAAAAATAAAAGATAATAGGTTATATTAATGTCAACCAAATTATGTTCGAATATATTTGAGAACAAAGAACATTATGAAAGATAAAGAAGTTTATTGCATAATTAAAAAAGGGTCAGTTATCAAGAAGATACAAATTCTAAACATTTATGCCTCTAATAAGAGTACTTTAAAATATTTGAAGCAAAAACTAAAAGTTGCAGGAAATAATAGACAAACCTAAAAAGAGAATTTTGATACCCCTTCATCCAATCATTGATAGAACAGATAGACTGAAAATCACCCAGGATAAAGACTGGAACCATATTAGCAACCAACTTTATCTAACTGACATTTATAAGGAGGGCCACTCAGCAGCAAAACACAGTCTTTACAAGAATACATGGAATACTGACAAGTGCCACATTCTAAGCCATAAAACATGTATCAATAAATGTGATAAATCCAAGGCAGACTGGTCAGGAAGCAAAAAGAGAGAAGATATGAATTATCAGCATCAGGAACAAGCATCACTATAGATCCTACAGCCAATCAAAGAAAAAGAAAGTCACAACTATAGAAGTTAGTAAGGTAAAAAATACTGTAGTTTGTGTGAGTGTTGCGAGACCTCTCCTGCACAGTGAAGTATATTGATACTGCAACTTCTTTCCTGAGCATGTATCCAAGAGAAAGCCTCAAGCAATTTCCTCTTTGCTTTTTTCTTGCTCTAGTTTTTCAATCTCCAGAGACAATTTATATACCTCCAGGGCCACCTTTTCCTCCAAGGCATTCGGGAGACACTTTAGGAGTTTTTGGCCTTTCAAGACTGCCTCACAAAGTTCAGTAGGTACCTGAAAGAGCAAACAAAAAGAATGCTTTCAGAAAGTTTCCTCATCATTGTAAAGGCTGCACTTCTTCAGGAAATCTTATGGCATAAGGAAGACTGGAAAATGAAGAACCCCAGGACCGATGATGGATAGGAAACTCCAGAAAAATACTTTGGATCCTAGAAAAATATTTCCCTGAGAATTCAGTCTGTGTCTGTTCTCAAATAATAACCAGCATCA
>NW_024072835.1:0-4807 GCF_014754425.2 Oryx dammah
GAAGCAGAAGATATTAAGAAGAGGTGGCAAGAATACACAGAAGAACTGGACAAAAAAGATCTTCACGACCCAGATAATCATAATGATGTGATCACTAATCTAGAGCCAGACATCTTGGAAAGTGAAGTCAAGTGGGCCTTAGAAAGCATTGCTAAGAACAAAGCTAGTGGAGGTGATAGATTTCCAGTTGAGCTGTTTCAAATCCTGAAAGATGATGCTGTGAAAGTGCTGCACTCAATATGCCAGCAAGTGTGGAAAACTCAGCAGTGGCCACAGGACTGGAAAAGGTCAGTTTTCATTCCAATCCCAAAGAAAGGCAATGCCAAAGAATGCTCAAACTACCGCACAATTGCACTCATCTCACACGCTAGTAAAGTAATGCTCAAAAGTCTCCAAATCAGGCTTCAGCAATACGTGAACCGTGAACTCCCTGATGTTCAAGCTGGTTTTAGAAAAGGCAGAGGAACCAGAGATCAAATTGCCAACATCTGCTGGATCATCGAAAAAGCAAGAGAGTTCCAGAAAAACATCTATTTCTGCTTTATAGACTATGCGAAAGCCTTTGACTGTGTGGATCACAATAAACTGTGGAAAATTCTGAAAGAGATGGGAATACCAGACCACCTAACCTGCCTCTTCAGAAATCTGTATGCAGGCCAGGAAGCAACACTTAGAACTGGACATGGAACAACAGACTGGTTCCCAATAGGAAAAGGAGTACGTCAAGGCTGTATATTGTCACCCTGCTTATTTAACTTATATGCAGAGTACATCATGAGAAACGCTAGACTGAAAGAACCACAAGCTGGAATCAAGATTGCCGGGAGAAATATCAATCACCTCAGATATGCAGATGACACCACCCTTATGGCAGAAAGTGAAAGAGGAGAGCGAAAAAGTTGGCTTAAAGCTCAACATTCAGAAAATGAAGATCATGGCCTCTGGTCCCATCACTTCATGGGAGATAGATGGGGAAATAGTAGAAACAGTGTCAGACTTTATGTTGGGGGGCTCCAAAATCACTGCAGATGATGACTGCAGCCATGAAATTAAAAGATGCTTACTCCTTGGAAGAAAAGTTATGACCAATCTAGATAGTATATTCAAAAGCAGAGACATTACTTTGCCGTCTAAGGTCCATCTAGTAAAGGCTATGGTTTTTCCTGTGGTCATGTATGGATGTGAGAGTTGGACTGTGAAGAAGGCTGAGCGCCGAAGAATTGATGCTTTTGAACTATGGTGTTGGAGAAGACTCTTGAGAGTCCCTTGGACTGCAAGGAGATCCAACCAGTCCATTCTGAAGGAGATCAGCCCTGGGATTTCTTTGGAAGGAATGATGCTAAAGCTGAAACTCCAGTACTTTTGCCACCTGATGTGAAGAGTTGACTCATTGGAAAAGACTCTGATGCTGGGAGGGATTGAGGGTAGGCGGAGAAGGCGACGACTGAGGATAAGATGGCTGGATGGCATCACGAACTCTATAGACGTGAGTCTGAGTGAACTCTGGGAGTTGGTGATGGACAGGGAGGCCTGGCGTGCTGCGATTCATGGGGTCGCAAAGAATTGGACACAACTGAGCGACTGAACTGAACTTTAAGTTTTGATCCATTTTGATTTAATTTCTGTAGATGGTGTGGGTAGTGACCTAGCTTTATTCCTGTGCATGTGGATTTCCTGTTGTCCCAGTATCAGTTGTTGCAAAGACTATTCTTTCTTTTCTTGACACCCTTGCTGAAAAATCTTTTAACCATAAATGTAAGTGTTATTTTGTAATCTCAATTCTATTCCATTGATCTGTATTTCTATTTTAATACCATTACCACTTCGTTTTAATATATTGTAGCTTGGCAGTAAGTCTTGGAATCAGAAAGTGTAAACAGTCCAAGTTCTTCTTTTTCAAGGTTGTTTTCCCTATAGTGGGTCCTTTGAGTTTCCATAAGAATTATGGAAGCAGTTTGCCAGTTTCTCCAGAAAGTGAACCTGGGATTTTGGTAGCAATTGTGTTGAATCTTCTTAAAAAAAATTTGAAAAATACAGTTGATTTACAATAATGTGTTAGCTTCTGGTGTACATCACAGTGATTCAGTTTTATATATATATGTGTTTATAATTGTGTATGTGTGTGTGTGTATATATATATATTTTTTTTTTCTTTTAAGATTCTTTTCCCTTATAGCTTATTATAAAATATCGAGTCTCGTTCCCTGTGCTATACAGTAGGTCCTTACTGGTTTTCTGTTTTATATATAATACTCTGTATATGTTAATCCCATAAATTGAGTGATTGGGAATCTTTTTTTTGTTTTAATTTTTAATACAACTTTAAAGGTTACTTTCCATTTACAATTATTACAAAAAATCGGCTGTATTCCCTGTGATGAACAGCACATGCCTGAGCCTTACACCCCATAGTTTGTTTCTCTTACTCGACTACCCCTACCTTGTGTTGAATCTTTAGATCAATTTGGCAAGTACTCTTAGCTTCATAATATTGCTTCCAGACCTTGAATATGGTGTGTAAATTGTCTATTTATTTAAATCTTTAATTCCTTTCAGTGATGTTTTGTTGTTTTCAGTGTACATGCCAAATTTATTTTCAAGTTTTAAGTATTTTATACTTTGTGATGCTACTATTAATGAAATCGTTTTCTTAATTTCATTTTTGGATTTTTGACTGCTAGTGTATAGAAACTTAGTTGATTTTTTATCTTGTAATCTTTCTAAATTAATTTATTAGTTCTAATCTAATAGCTTTTTGGTGATTTTCTTACAATTTCCTATGTACAAGATTATGCCACCTGTGAATAGAGATAGTTTTACATTTGCCTTTTCAGTTTGGATTCCTTTTATTTCAGTTGTCTTGTAAAGACATTTAAAAATGTGACAAACATTTTTCCAAATCGTTTTTTCATACTGATAGTCTTTTGGTTCAGTACTGATTATTGAGGGAACCATTCATTTCTGCTTTGAATTGCCATGATGCTATTATAAATCAAGGAGAGACTTAAGATTTCACTACAAGTCTGGCATCTGTGAGAAGGGAAGGAAAGAAGGATTGACAGGGAAGAGCCTCATACTTCCTTGCAGTCTGAGATAATATACGAGAGATGTATTATGCTTCCCTTATTATAGCATAGCATCTTATTTGGTAATCTATATCTTTAATTTTGTGTTTATCATTCTGTTGTTTCTCTTTATCAGTTCAGTCGCTCAGTCGTGTCCAACTCTCTGCAACCCCAAAATTGCAGCATGCCAAGCCTCCCTGTCCATCACCAACTCCCGGAGTTCACTCAGACTCATGTCCATCGAGTCAGTGATGCCACCCAGCCATCTCATCCTCTGTCGTCCCCTTCTCCTCCTGCCCCAATCCCTCCCAACATCAGAGTCTTTTCCAGTGAGTCAACTCTTCTCATGAGGTGGCCAAAGTACTGGAGTTTCAGCTTTAGCATCATTCCTTCCAAAGAAATCCCAGGGCTGATCTCCTTCAGAATGGACTGGTTGGATCTCCTTGCAGTCCAAGCAAGGGACTCTCAAGAGTCTTCTCCAACACCACAGTTCAAAAGCATCAATTCTTCGGCGCTCAGCTTTCTTCACAGTCCAACTGTCACATCCATACATGACCACTAGAAAAACCATAGCCTTGACTAGATGGACCTTTGTTGGCAAAGTAATGTCTCTGCTTTTCCATATGCTATCTAGGTTGGTCATAACTTTCCTTCCAAGGAGTAAGCATCTTTTAATTTCATGGCTGCAGTCATCATCTGCAGTGATTTTGGAGGCCCCCAAAATAAAGTCTAACACTGTTTCCCCATCTATTTCCCATGAAGTGATGGGACCAGAGGCCATGATCTTCGTTTTCTGAATGTTGAGCTTTAAGCCAACTTTTTCGCTCTCCTCTTTCACTTTCATCAAGAGGCTTTGAGTTCCTCTTCACTTTCTGCCATAAGAGTGGTGTCATCTGCATATCTGAGGTGATTGATATTTCTCCCGGCAATCTTGATTCCAGCTTGTGTTTCTTTCAGTCCAGCGTTTCTCATGATGTGTTCTGCATATAAGTTAAATAAGCAGGGTGACAGTACACAGCCTTGACGTACTCCTTTTCCTATTGGGAACCAGCCTGTTGTTCCATGTCCAGTTCTAAGTGTTGCTTCCTGACCTGCATACAGGTTTCTCAAGAGGCAGGTCAGGTGGTCTGGTATTCCTCTTTCAGAATTTTCCACAGTTTATTATGACCCATACAGTCAAAGGTTTTGGCATAGGCAATAAAGCAGACATAGAAGGTTTTCTGGAACTCTCTTGCTTTTTCGATGATCCAGCAGATGTTGCCAATTTGATCTCTGGTTCCTCTGTCTTTTCTAAAACCAGCTTGAACATCTGGAAGTTCACGGTTCATGTATTGCTGAAGTCAGGTTTGGAGAATTTTGAACATTACTTTACTAGCGTGTGAGATGAGTGCAATTGTGTGGTAGTTTGAGCATTCTTTGGCATTGCCTTTCTTTGGGATTGGAATGAAAACTGACCTTTTCCAGTCCTGTGGCCACTGCTGAGTTTTCCACATTTGCTGGCATATTGAGTGCAGCACTTTCACAGCATCATCTTTCAGGATTTGAAACAGCTCAACTGGAATTCCATCACCTCCACTAGCTTTGTTCATAGCGATGCTTTCTAAGGCCCACTTGACTTCACATTCCAGGATGTCTGACCCTAGATGAGTGATCACACCATCGTGATTATCTGGGTCATGAAGATCTTTTTTGTCTAGTTCTTCTGTGTATTCTTGCCACCTCTTCTTAATATCTTCTGCTTC
>NW_024072836.1:0-4806 GCF_014754425.2 Oryx dammah
TGACTCACACCAGAGTGGCACGTGTGACAGACCTGTCGGAAAACCTCCTGGGAAAGTCTGCAAAAAATGCCTCAGACCCCTGTATCAAGGCGACGGGAAGACTGCCACGGCTGCTCTAGCTCGTGAGGAAACCGTACGTGCATGTTCCCACTCGAGACGAGGACTGACTCCCCTGAGGAGCCTCCAGAAGGACCCCAAGATCCATGTCAGCACTGGAGAGGAATCCTCAGGTTCCGTCAGAGTTCCCACACGAGGTCATAGGCCCAGGCACTGACTGCAGAGGAATCCCGACAGGCCCCTCGCAACTCGCATGGAGACTGGCCTTTCCTGAGGCCACAAGGGAGGGTCCCAGAGGTCCCCGTCGTAACTCGAGAAGGTCCCGCCACAACTGGAGAAAATCCTGGAGGTTCTCCCCTCCAGGCGAGATAAGGCCCTTTTCCGCTGAGGCATCTCGAGGCAAATCACCCCTTCCCTCTTCAACTTCGAAAGGGTCCTTCACATCCTTGCTGCAACTCAAGCAGTTCCCCGACATAACCGCCTCCACTCGAGAGGAATACTGGGGTCCTGCCCACATCAAGCGGAGCCCCGTTTCTTCCTTATAGCTCGAGATGAGGTTTCTTTTGCCTGTTTCCTCGTGAAAGGATTCCCGGCTTTCCTGTCACATCTAGGAGGAGGGGCTCGCCACAGGAAAGTCTAGAGGAACTCCAGGGGTCGTGCCACCATTCTCAATGTGCCCAAAATGTCTCAGTCCACTTCAGAAGAACCTGATTTCCCTGCACTTCCTAGACATGCACTCCGAGGATCAACTCACTCCACAGTGATACCTGTGACAGCCCCATCGGAAAGCCTCATGGGAAAGCCTCCAAAGAATGCCACAGATCCCTGTATCAAGGCGATGGGAAGACTGCCACGGCTGCTCCAGCTCGAGAGGAAAGCTTACGCGCATGTCCCCACTCGAGATGAGGACTGACTCCCCTGTGGAGCCTCCAGAAGTACTCAAAGTTCCATGTCAGCACTGGAGAGGAATCTTCAGTTTCCGTCATAGACTACACACGCGATCTTAAGGCCCGGCACCGACTGCAGAGGAATCCTGACAGACCACTCTCAAACTCGCATGGAGACTGGCCTTTCCTGACGCCACAAGGGACGGTCCCAGATGTCCCCGTTGTAACTGGAGAAGGTCCTGCCACCACTCGAGAAAATCCAGGAGGTTCTCCCCTCCAGGCGAGATGAGGCCCTTTTCCACTGAGGCGTCTACAGGCAAATCACCCCTTTACTCTTGAACTTTGAAAGGATCCTTCACACCATTACTGCAACTCAAGAAGTTCCCAGACATACCCGCCTCCAATCGAGAGGAACACCGAGGGTCCCGCCAACATCAAGAGGAGCCCCGTTTCCTCCTCATAGCTCGAGATGAGTTTTCCTTTCCCTGCTTCGTCGGGAAAGGATTCCTGGATTTCCTGTCGCATCTAGGAGGAGGCGCTGAGCACAGGAAAGTCTAGTGGAACTCCAGGGATCGTGCCACCATTCCAATGTGCACAAAATATTTCTGTCCCCTCCAGAAGAACCTGATTTCCCCGTAGTTCCTCGAGATGCACGCTGAGGATCGACTCACACCACAGTGGCACGTGTGACAGCCCTGTCGCAAAGCCTCGTGGGAAAGCCTCCAAAGAATGCCACAGATACCTGTATCAAGGCGACGGGAAGCTTGCCACGGCTGCTCCAGTTGGTGAGGAAAGCGGACGTGCATGTCCCCACTCTAGACGACGACTGACTCCCCTGTGGAGCCTCCAGAAGTCCCCCAAGATCCATGTCTACACTAGAGAGGAATCCTCAGGTTTCGTCATAGACTCTACCAGAGGTCTTAAGGCCGGGCACCGATTACAGAGGAATCCTGACAGGGTCCTGGCAACTCCCATGGAGACTCGCCTTCCTGAGGATACAAGGGAGGGTCCCAGATGTCCCCCTCATAACTTGAGATGTCTCTCCGTACCTCGAGAAAATCCAGGACGTTCTCCCTTCCAGGCGAGATGAGGTCCATTAGCGCTGAGGCGTCTCGGGGCAAATCACCCATTCCCACTTAAACTTCGAAAGTGTCCTTCACACACTTGCTTCAACTCAAGATGTGCCCCGACAGAGCAGCCTCCACTCGAGAGGAACACCGAGGGTCCTGACACATCAAGAGGAGTCCCGTTTCCTCCTCACAGCTCGAAAGGAGTGTTCCTTTCCCTGCTTCGTCGCGAAAGGATTCCTGGCTTTCCTGTCGCAACTCGGATGAGGGGCTCTCAAGAGGAAAGTCAAGAGGAACTCCAGGGGTCGTGCCAACATTCCCAATGTGCACAAAATGTCTCAGTCCCCTCAAGAAGAACCTGATTTCCCTGCACTTCTTCAACATGCACGCCGAGGATCGACTCACACCACTGTGGCATGTGGGACAGCCCTGTCAGAAAACCTCGAGGGAAAGCCTCCAAAGAGTGCCGCAGATCCCTGTATCAAGGCGACGGGAAGCCTGCCACGGCTGCACCAGCTCGTGAGGAAAGCGGATGTGCATGTCCCAACTCGAGACGAGGACTGACTCCCCTGTGGAGCCTCCAGAAGGACCCCAAGATCCATGTCAGCACTGGAGAGGAATTCTCAGATTCCGTCATAGACTCCACACGAGGTCTTAAGGCCCGGCACCGACTGCAGAGGAATGCCGACAGGCCCCTCGAAATTTGCAAGGAGACTGGCGTTTACTGAGGCTACAAGGGAGGGTCCCAGATGTCCCCGTCGTAACTCGAGAATGTTCTCCGCAACTCGAGAAAATCCAGGAGGTTCTCCCCTCCAAGCGAGATGAGGCCCTTTTCCACTGAGGCGTCTCTACCCAAATCACCCCTTCTCTTTTGAACTTCGAAAGGATCCTTCACACCTTTCCTGCAACTCAAGAAATTCCCAGACATACCCGCCTCCACTCGAGAGGAACACCGAGGGTCCCGCCACAACAAGAGGAGCCCCGATTCTTCCTCATAGCTCGAGATGAGGTTTCCTTTGCCTGCTTCGCTGGGGAAGGATTCCCGGCTTTCCAGTCACATTCGGAGGAGGTGCTCTCCACAGGAAAGACAAGAGGATCTCCAGGGGACGTGCCACCATTCCCAATATGCACAAAATGTCTCAGTCCACTCCAAAAGAACCTGATTTCCCTGCACTTCCTCGACATGCACGCCGAGGATCGACACGCACCACAGTGGCACGTGTGACCGCCCTGTCGGAAAGCCTCGTGGGAAAGCCTCAAAAGAATGCCACAGATCCCTGTATCAAGACGACGGGAAGCCTGCCCCGGCTGCTCTATCTCGTGAGGAAAGCGGACTTGCATGTCCCCACTCGAGACGAGGACTGACTGCCATGTGGAACCTCCAGAAGGACCCCAATAACCATGTCAGCACTGCCGATAAATCCTAGGTTCCATTATAGACACCACACGAGGTCTTAGGCCTCGTCACCGACTGCAGAGGAATCCCGACAGGCACCTCGCAACTCGCATGGAGACTGGCCTGTCCTGAGGCCACAAGGGAGGGTCCCAGAGGTCCCCATCGTAACTCGAGAAGGTCCCTCCGCAACTCGAGAAAATCCAGGAGGTGCTCCCCTCCAGGCGAGATGATGCCCTTTTCCACTGAGGCGTCTCGAGGCAAATCACTCCTTCCCGCTTGAACTTCGAAAGGGTCCTTCACACCATTGCTGCAACTCAAGAAGTTCCCCGACATATACACCTCCACTCGAGAGGAACACCGAGGGTCCCGCCCACATCAAGAGGAGCCCGGTTTCCTCTTCAGCGCTCGAGATGAGGGTTCCTTTCTCAGCTTCGTCGGGAAACGATTCCCGGCTTTCCTGTCGCATCTCGGAGGAGGCGCTCTCCACAGGAAAGACGACAGGAACTCCAGGGGTGGTGCCACCATTCCCAATGTGCACAAAATGTCTCAGTCCACTACAGAAGAACCTGATTTCCCTGCACTTCTTCGACATGAACGCCGAGGATCGACTCACACCACTTGGCACTTGAGACTGACCTGTCGGTAAGCCTCGTGGGAAAGCCTCCAGAGAATGCCACAGATCCCTGTTTCAAGGCGTGGGGAAGACTGCCATGGCTGCTCTAGCTCGTGAGGAAAGCGTACGTGCATGACCTCAATCGAGACGAGGACAGACTCCCCTGTGGAGCCCCCAGAAGTACCCCACTTCCATGTCAGCTGTGGCGAGGAATCCTCAGGTTCCGTCTTAGACTCCACACATGGTCTTAGGCCCGGCACTTACTGCAGAGGAATCCCAACAGGCCCCTCGCCACTCGCGTCGAGATTGGCCTGTCCTGAGGCCATAAGAGAGGGTCCCAGACGTCCACATCTTAACTCGAGAAGGTCCCACCGCAACTCGAGAAATTCCAGGAGGTTCTCCCCTCCAGGCGAGTTGAGGCCCTTTTCCGCTGAGGCGTCTCGAGGAAAATCACCCCTTCCCTCTTGAACTTCAAAAGGGTCCTTCACACCCTTGCTGCAACTCAAGAAGATCCCTGACATACCCGCCTCCACTCGAGAGGATCATCGAGGTTCCCACCCACATCAAGAGGAGCCCCTTTTCCTCCTCAAAGCTCGAGATGAGGGTTCCTTTCCCTGCTTCGTCGGGAAAGGATTCCCGTTTTTGCTGTCGCATCTCGGAGGCGGTGCTCTCCACAGGAAAGTAGAGAGGAACGCCAGGGGGCGTGCCACCATTCCCAATGTGCACAAAATGTCTCAGTCCACTCCAGAAGAACCTCAGTTCCCTGCAGTTCCTCGACATGCAGGC
>NW_024072837.1:0-4806 GCF_014754425.2 Oryx dammah
TTATATATCCAAATCCATTCACACAGAAACAGTAAAGATCCTTCATTCAGAGAACATTTGAGTGCCCTCCTGTGCCAGGCACTCTGCCAGGCTCTGGGAATCACATCACAAGGAAGAAGATCGCCCCTTATCTCAAGGAGCCCACAACCTAGTGGAGAGAATGCTCCGAGAAATCTGACGGTGGCTACACCATCCAGTGAGTGCTCTGGGGGGATTAGCACAAGATGTGAGAGGAAACACAGGTGAGGAAGACACTTGAATTTACAATTCTACCTAGCTGTCACCGCCAATCTCCTATTTGATTAAGTCATGTCAACATAGAGTAGAAGTTGTCCATTCAGACTCCTAGCCCAGTGCACTTCCCAGGATACCAACTGATGCATTCAAAG
The DNA here is from genome assembly GCF_014754425.2 of Oryx dammah. Classification (NCBI taxonomy): domain Eukaryota; kingdom Metazoa; phylum Chordata; class Mammalia; order Artiodactyla; family Bovidae; genus Oryx; species Oryx dammah. The sequence goes on from NW_024072837.1 coordinate 390, forward strand.
ATTGGCAGAGGGCCCCCCAAATCACCAAGCATACAAATTTATAGTGACACACAGCACCAAGTGAGAACAGAGGAAGACTTGATGTGAGACTAAACCTCCTCTGATTAGGCATGAACTCAGGTCCATCCAGGATGTCTCTTTATGCCAAGAAACAGACATGGATACGGGGCAGGGAAATATCATCTGTAGGTACAGGGTTGGGTTCATAGGCTTTTCCCTGCTGAGTGAAGTGTATGTATCAGAAGGCTGCAGATAGATGGGTCAGCCTGGCCCTGGAGGCTTCACTATGTGGGAATGGAGGACATAAAGGGCCAGACTAAGGATTCTTGAAATTTCCCTGCTCAAAAAGGTTCCTAACAGTATATCCATTAACAAACGTTGACCTGGTGATTGCTGTCTGAGGGTGGAGCAGGGGAAACCTGAAGGGTACAGAGGCTTGTCACAGAGTTATTCATGCGTAACTAGGGGTGATTATATTTAACTGGCAGCAAGACCATTCTGCTGATTCCCAACTGCTCCAGGATTGAGAAAAATTCCAGGAAAACCTCTACTTCCATTTCATTGACTACACTAAAGCTTTTGACTGCGTGGATCACATCAAACTGTGGACAATTCTTAAAGGGACAGGAATAGCACACCAGCTCACCTGCCTCACGAGAAACCTGTATGCAGGTCAAGAAGCAACAGTTAGAACCTGGCATGGAAGAACAGACCAGCTCAACATTGGCAAAGGTGTACATCAAGGCTGTATATTGTCACTATGCCTATTTAACTCATATACAGACTACATCATGCAAATTGTCAGGCTAGATGTAGCGCAAGCTGGGCACAAGACTGCCGGGAGAGTTATCAATACCCTCCAATACGCAGATGACACCACCCTTATGGCAGAAAGCAAAGAACCAAAGGGTCTCTTGATGATGGCAAAAGAGGGAGCATGAAAAAGCATGCATAAAATCAAAATTGAAATATTCAAAAAATCTCAATATTCAGAAAAATAAGATCATAGGATCTGGTCCCATCACTTCATGGCAAATAGTTAGGGAAACTAGGGAAACAGTGACAGTCTTTATTTTTTAGGGCTCCAAAATCACTGCAGGTGGTGACTGCAGCCATGAAATTGAAAGGCGCTTGCTCCTTGGAAGAAAAGCTATGACCAACCTAGTCAGCATATTAAAAAGCAGAGACACTACTTTTCCGAAAATGACCTGTCTAAGTCAGAGCTATGGTTTTTCCAATAGTCACATGTGGATGTGAGAACTGGACCATAAAAAAAGCTGAGCACTGAAGAACTGATGCTTTTGAACTGTGGTTTTGGAGAAGACTCCTGAGAGTCCGTTGGACTGCACGGAGAACCCACCAGTCAGCCCTGAAGGAAATCAACGCTGAATATTCACTGGAAGGACTGATGCTGTCGTTGCAATACTGTGGCCATTGCTGACAAGAGCCGACTCACCAGAAAACCTTCGGGTACGGGCAAAGTCAGAAGGCGGGATGAGAAGGGGAGGACAGAGGATGAGATGGTTGGATAACATCGCTGACTCCATGGACATGAGTTTGAGCAAACTTCAGGAGACGGTGAAGGAAAGGGAAGGCTGGCATGCCACGGTCTGTGGGATCCCAAAAGGGTCAGACCCACTGAGCAACTGAGCAAAAACCAGGATTTAGGCATTGTTGTTCAATCACTCATTCTCATTAACTTTCTGTAATGGGGTTCCTGTTCTGGCTGCTGTGGGATTGTGGTTTTCCTTGCTTCTTCTGTCTTCCACTGGGTAGATGAGGCTATGAGGCTCGTGTACGCTTCCTGATGGGAGGGACTGGTGGTGTGAAAACTTGATTCTCACTCTGGTGGGCAGGGCTGTGCTTGGTAAAACTCAAGCGATCTGCTGATGAGTGGGGCTGTGCTTCCTCCCTGTTCGATGTTTGGCCTATGGCTACCCAGCCCTGGGGCTCTTTGAGCTCTATGGTAGAGTTAATGGCAACGTCCAAGAGAGCTTATGGCAAAGGGAAGCTTCCAGGACTGCTGTTGCCAGTGCCCCTGTCCCTGCAGTGAGCCACTGCCAACTCACATCTGCAACACTAGCGAGTAGGTCTGTCTGCTTCAGTCTCTTGTGCTGTCACTGCTCCTTTCCCATGAGCCTTGGGGCAGGCACGGTTTTGTCTGTGCCCTCCAAGAGTGGCATCTCTGTTTTCCCCAGTGCTCTGGAAGGCTTGCAATCAAATCCCGCTGGCAGTCAATGGCAGATTCCCTGGGAATTCCAGTCCCTGTGCCAGATTTCCAGACTGGGAAGCCTGATGTGGGTCTCTGAACCTTCACACCAGTGGGAGAAAGTCTTTGGAATTATTCTTCTCCAGTGTGTGGTATCTGCTCCTGGCCGGTATGGGATTTGACTTTCCCATGTTTTGATTTTCCTGTCTCGTTGCGGTTTCTTTTTGTCTTTGGAAAAGAGGTATCTGTTTTTGGTGAGCTCCAGCATCCTCCTGTCAATGGTCGTTCAACAGCTCGTTGCAGTTTTGGTGCTCTCTCAGGAGGAGAGGAGCACATGCCCTTCTACTCCACCATCGTGAAAGAGAAGCATGAGTTCTCTGTTCGTACCCAGGCTTGGGAGGAGGGTATGGCAACCCACCCCAGTGTTCTTGCCTGGAGAATCTCATGGACGGAGGAGCCTCGAGGGCTACAGTCCATAGGGTCCCAAAGAGTCAGACATGAGTGAAGTGACTTAGCAGGCACACGGGCTTGAACTTTCTGCTCTGTTCAGTTGCTAGGTCGTGTCTCCCTCTTTGCAGCCCCATGGACTCCAGCACGCCAGGCTTCCCTGTCCTTCACTATCACTTGGAGTTTGCTCAGTTTCATGTCCACTGAGTCACTGATGCTATCTAACCATCTCATCCTCTGCCAGCCCCTTCTCCTTTTGTCTTCCATCTTTCCTAGCATCAGCGTCCTTTCCCATCAGGGGACCAAAGTACCGGAGCTTCAGCTTCAGCATCAGTCCTTCCCATGAATATTCAGGGTGGATTTCCTTTAAGATTGATTGGCTTGATATCCTTGCAGCCCAGGCGACTCTCAAGAGTCTTCTCAATTGAAAAACTAATAATATTTAATTTATAGTAGATACGCTTTCACAGTAAATCATGGCTTTGGAATAGTGTAGAAGCAACACGACTTGCCAATTGCCAGCGGAAGCAAGATTTAAGATGGCTTTTGTCCAGGGTTTAGTGGATGCAATTCTTACCAAGGCATTCAAAACTTGATGCTCTGGAGGCTAAGGAAAATCAAATCACCTTGCTGATACTTCCCCAAGGAATGCTGCTCTTAAAGTAACCGACAGTAGCCAAACCTCTGTCATGGTGCACAGGGATATTTATCCAAATTATAACTTGGGAAAACTGGCTAGAGGGGCCTGACACTTAGCCTTAGAGAAAGGAAAGTAAGACTGGAGGGTTAAACAATTGTTGGTTTCATTAAAAGGAAAAGATCCGGGGTCGTCCTAAGATGGCAGAGGAATAGGACGGGGAGACCCCTTTCTACCCAACAAATTCATCAAAAAAAAAAAAAAACAGTTCAACACTGAGAAAATTCTACAAAACAATTTCTGAATGCTGGCAGAGAATATAAGGCGCCCAGCAAAGCAGATCGTTGTCTTCAAAAACAGATTTTTAATATTTGCTTTTTGGTATTTGTTGTCAATTTTGTACATTTAAAAATCCAATCTTCAGTACCCAGTTTTACCTGAGAGCGAGATTACTGACTGGACCACTCTCTACTCCTTTGGACTCTCCTTTTTCTCCATCAGGTTGTCTCTGTCTCCTCCCTCCCCCTTGTCTTCTCTACCCAACTCTGTGAATCTCTGTGTGTTCCAGACGATGGAGCACACTTAGGGAACTGGTTACTGGCTGGATCTGTCTCTCTCCTTTTCATTTCCCTCTTTTATCCTCCTGGCCAACTCTGTCTACTTCCTCCCTCTCCTCTTCCCTGTATGACTCCGTGAACATTTCTGAGCGGTCCAGACGGAGGAGCGAACATAAGGAAGTGATTACTGGCTAGCTTGCTTTCTCCTCTTTTGATCTCACCGCATCTTATTCCAGTCACCTCTAACTACTTCCTCCCTATTCTCTTCTCCATGTAACTCAGTGAACCTCTCTGGGTGTCCCTGAATGTCGAGAAACTTTTGATCTTTAACCTAGATGTTTTATCATTGGTGCTGTATAGATGGAGAAGTCTAGAGGCTACTGTAAAAATAAAACTGAAAACCGGAAGCAAAAGGCTTAAGTCCAAATCCTGAGAACATCAGAGAACTCCTGAATCCAGGGAACATTAATCGATAGGAGCTCATCAAATGCCTCCATACCTACACTGAAACCAAGCACCACCCAAGGGCCAACAAGTTCCAGAGCAAGTCATACCACGCAAATTCTC
>NW_024072838.1:0-4802 GCF_014754425.2 Oryx dammah
GACTGGGAGCCCTGGGTAGAGCTGCTCAGAGGAAAGGTTACTCTGAGGGCACAAAGGGAGAGTAGCTCCTACCAGTGCGTTATCAGAGAACTGCTGGTTTGGGGGAATGTATATGACTCTCCATAGGGATTATAGCAATTCACACTCCCACCTAGAGAGTTGCCAGTAACATTTTATCCTGAAACTTGCCTTTGTGAAACTTTAAATTATTTGCCAATAAATAGGTATGAAATCACTTTCAGTCATGATTCTGTCAGCTGTCAAGTTAGCTATCCTTCCCACTTTTAAATCACTTACATATTTGAAAAGCAAGTCCTCGGTATCTTTATAAAAGTAACCAATAAAAATGTCTAACAGGGTAGGATACAGATACAGAAGAAACCTGTAATACTTTACATCAGTGGTGCTTTTTTTTTGGTGGGGGGTGGGGGCTGAGTCGAAAAACTGTATACTTTATATTTTGATAGAGAATTGCCAGTTTTTTTTTCCAGCAGGACATTCCTAATTTAAACACCCGATTCACTTTGTACAGTAGAAACAAACACTACATTGTAAAGCAGCTACACTCCAGTGAAAGTCACTCAGTCATGTCTGACTCTTTGCGACCCCACGGACTATAAAGTCCATGGAATTCTCCAGGCTAGAATACTGGAGTGGGTAACCTTTCCCTTCTCCAGGGGATCTTCCCAATCCAGGGATTGAACTCAGGTCTCCAGCATTGCAGGCAGATTTTTTTACCAGCTGAACCACCAGGGAAGCACAAGAATACTGGAGTGGGTAGCCTATCCCTTCTCCAGGGGAACTTCCCAAACTAGGGATCAGACTGGGGGTCTCCTGCATTGCAGGTGGATTCTTTACCAACTGAGCTCTGAGGGAAGCCCATATTCCAATAGAAATTCATGAAACACTTTTTCCCCCTAGACAAAGAAGGATAGGTCATTTTTGTTGTTGTTAAGTTTATTGATATACAATTAATGTGCAGTAAAACATATCCTTTTTAGAATAGATTTTGATGAATTTGACATGAACTCATCACTGGAATCAAGAAATAGAATATTTCCATTGCCTCAAAATGTTCCCTTGTGTCCTTTTTTCTTTTTTCTCCTTAATGTATATATTTTATTGAAGTATAGTTGACTTACAAGGTTTCAGGTTCACAACACGTTGATTCAGTTACACATATATACACAGACATTCTTGAGATTGTTTTCCATTACAGGTTATTACAAGACACTGACTACAGTTGTAGTGAACCTTTGTTGTTTGCTGCATCTCTATTTTTTTAATTAGAAATCTAGCATTCTATTCATACTAAGTCAAACAAGTGGAATCAAAATATCATAAATTTTTTAGTTAGACACATCAGTGGTTTTCATGCTGGAATCTTGATGTATTATGATTATGGTCTTCTAATGTAGTAACCTTGTCAAAAAGCCAATGAAGTTAGATTGTGTTAGTTTGTTAGTAGCTCAGTCTGATCTGGATACTAATTAGTACCACATCCCTTTTGGTAAACATTTTATAACAGGTTTATTGAGATATAATTTACTACATACCATAAAATTTATGATACAAAGATTCAAGATATATCAGATGGCAATTCCTGATTATTAGGGAATTTACCAGTTGTGCCACCATCATCGCGATCCACTTCTAAAGCACTTCCATCATCACCAGAACTTCCCTCACGCTTAATTGAGTCAGTCTCACTCTGACACAACTTCTGACCTTCTTCCTGCCTTTCTTGTTTTGCTTTTTATAGAGATTTCATGTAAATGGAATTGTACAATATAGAATTTTGTGTCTGGGTACTTTCACTTAGTTTAATGTTTTTGAGGTTAATTCATGTAGTTGCATGCTTGGTAGTTCATTCCTTTTTGTAGAGCTGATTTATATTTTATTGTATGAATATACCATATTTTCTTTAACCATTCGGCAACTGATAGGCATTTGGTCTGTTTCCAGTTTTTGGCAGGTGTGAATAGTGCCATTAGAGACGTTTGTGTACAAATCTTTGGGTGGACATACGTATTCATCTTTCTTGGCTAAAGAAACTACAAGTGGCATTTCTGAGACCATCATAAGCATTTGTTTAGCTTTGTAAGAAACCATCAGACTCTTTTCAAAAGCGTCTTTGTTATTTCGTGGTCTCATCAACAGTGTGTGTGAGAATTCTGTTTTTGCCACCTCCTCATCACCACTCGGCATTGTCAGTCTTTTGACTGCAGTCTTTCTGGTGGTGTCTCATTGTGGCTTTAAGTTGAATTTCCCCAATCACTAATGATGTTGAGCATCTTTTCATATGAAAACTTTCCATTATTACGTATTCTTTGGTGAAGTGCTCATATCTTAACTGTTTTATTCATCCTCTACTTGAATTTTTATATTTTTTATGTATTTCAGATACAAATCCTTTATCAAATGTATGAATTATTTTCTCTCAGTCTGTGACTTGCTTTTTCATTTTCTTAATGGTGTATTTTGAAGAGCAAAAGTATTTTTTATAAAACCCAGTTTGTAAATTTTTCCTAAGTTCTTTTGTGAACATATATTCAATCTGCTCAAATTTCATTTGACTTTATGTGATGTAAGGTTATGGTCTAAGTTTTATTTTTGTATATGGATATATCAAAGTATTCCAGCACCATTTGTTGAAAAGACTTTCTTTTCCTAATTGCCTTGGTACTTGTGTTTAAAGTAAGTCTTGAAATCAGGTAGTATCAGTCCTCGAACTTGATTCTTCTTGATACAATTGTCTTGCCTATTTTGATTCTTTTCATTACCATATAAATATTAGGATTAGCTTATAAATTTTCTTTAGGATTGGTAGTTTATTTAAAAATGCTTCACAAAATCTATGAATGATAAATGGTACCTGTTTTTCTCACTGTATAAATATTTTAAGTGACTAATTAAATTTATTGTTTTAATTCTATTGAGATTTCCTATTTCTTTAGTTCCTTGCATAATTTTTTGGGAGTTTGTCCATTTTTGTCTATGTAGTCTGGTTTTTTGCATAAAATTGTTCTTTCTGTTTCATTACAATTATTTTAATTTCTGTAGAATAATTCTTAATTTTGGTAATATGTGTTCTGTTTCTTGCTCTCCCTCTATCTCTGTTACTTGCATTTTCTTCAGTTCAGTTCAGTTGCGTCTAACTCTTTGCAACCCCATGAACCGCAGCATGCCAGGCCTCCCTGTCCATCACCAACTCCCAAAGTCCACCCAAACCCATGTCTGTTGAGTCGGTGATGCCATCCAACCATCTCATCCTCTGTCGTCCCCTTCTCCTCCTGCCCTCAATCTTTCCCAGCATGAGGGTCTTTTCAAATGAGTCAGCTCTTCGCTTGAGGTGGCCAAAGTACTACAGTTTCAGCTTCAGCATCAGTCCTTCCAGTGAACACCCAGGACTGATCTCCTTTAGGATAGACTGGTTGGATCTCCTTGCAGGGACTCTCAAGAGTCTTCTCCAACACCACAGTTCAAAACCATCAATTATTTGGCGCTCAGCTTTCTTTATAGTCCAACTCTCACATCCATACATGCCTGCTGGAAAAACCATAGCCTTGACCAGACGGACCTTTGTTGACAAAGTAATGTCTCTGCTTTTTAATATGCTGTCTAGGTCGGTCAAAACCTTCCTTCCAAGAAGTAAGCGTCTTTTAATTTCATGGCTGCAGTCACCATCTACGGTGATTTTGGAGCCCAGAAAAATAGTCAGCCACTGTTTCCACTGTTTCCCCATCTATTTGCCATGAAGTGATGGGACTGGATGCCATGATCTTAGTTTTCTGAAGGTTGAGCTTTAAGCCAACTTTTTCACTCTCCTCTTTCGCTTTCATCAAGAGGCTCTTTAGTTCTTCTTCACTTTCTGCCATAAGGGTTAGTTAGTCTAGCTAAAGTTTGCCAGTTTTGTTGATATTATAAAAGTGCCAACTTTTGAATTCATTGGCTTTCTCTGTTATTTTTCAGTTTTATATTTTATGGATCATTGCTCTTATCCTTATTATTTCCTTCCCTCTACTCTTTTGATACTGTTTGGTTCGACTGTGACCCAGTATCCTTGCAGGGTCATGTTTGATGGTGGGCCTGAGCTGTGGGCATGACCTTCCTTCCCCTGTAGCCCACACTCATCTGTCATCTTTTTGGCAGCCCCTCCCCCTTCTCTGCACCCTTGATGGTGGGCCTGAGCCCAGCCCCCCTGTTAGCATGGAGCCCCTTGTGACTGAGTGGGTTCCAGGTTCCAGGCTCCTGGGAGAGGTGCTGGAGGCAGAGCCTTCGTGTCATTTCTTCTAGAGACAGCAGTGCTGATGGTCACAGAGTGAGAGCAGTGTGTCTGAGAGTGGTGTGTGAGAGCGTCGTGTGTGAGAGTGGTGTGTGAGAGTAGTGTGTGAGAGTGGTGTGTGAGAGCGGTGGTCGTAGTGTGAATAGTGGTGGTCGTAGTGTGAATAGTGGTGGTCGTAGCGTGAGATCGGTGGTGATAGCTCGGGTGCTGAGGTATCCAACAGTGAAACAGCAGTTGCCCCTGAGTGGGGGGGCTGCCCCCATCCGCGAGGATGGGTCGCAGAAGGGCCCGCCTATGGGCACTTTTCTAGTGCTGCATCCCCAAGGCAAAGGCCAAGACAAGGAAGAACTTGGCCTCGGCCCAAGTCCTGGAAGCAGAGTGCCCTGAGGTGAGAGCAGCCGGAGGCTGGGCCTGTCAGATTGGCCTTCACCTGGCGAAGCATTGGGGTTGTGTTTCATTTTGTTAGCATGGTTGTGGGCCCTGCCGGCCAGGGTGTTTTGGCCTTCTGGGCAGGATC
>NW_024072840.1:0-4801 GCF_014754425.2 Oryx dammah
GAGCAAGCTAAAAACCCTATGTTCATCTGAGTGGCCGACATTCCAGGCCGGCTGGCCGCCGGAGGGAACTTTCGGGCTGCCGGTCATCCAGGCTGTTAAAGAAAAAATAATGGTTCCTGACCCTCAGGGCCATCCGGACCAAGCTCCTTACATCCTGGTCTGGGAAAATTTAGTAAAAGACCCTCCAGTTTGGCTAAAACCCTTTATTCACAACCCCTCCAGTTCTTCTGTTTCACAGGTCCTGGTCATGGAAGCCTCTAAGGAAGAAGACCGGGAGGCACGGGAGAGCCGGAAGAAACCGATACTCCAGGAATCTTCTTTATATCCTAGCCTGATTGATTTGGACACTGAAATTTCGCCTCCCCCATATATCCCACCACCCTTGCTCCCACAGGTACCTCAGGTGTCATCCGGAGAACAAAGGGGGAACTCAGAACCCTCGGCTCCACAGCGGGAGGCGGGGCCAGCCCAGGGAACTCGCGGAAGGACCCGAGGGGGCGGAGACTCATCCGACTACGGGAGCCGAGAGGCCCCTTTCTCCACCGTTCGAGCGCTTCCTGTGCGGGTGGGGCCGGCCAATCCTGATGGCAAACGGAATTATCAGTATTGGCCATTCTCTACCAGCGACTTATATAACTGGAAAGCTCAAAACCCCTCTTTTTCTGAAAAGCCCCAAGGCCTCATTGATCTTTTAGACACTATTCTGTTTACTCACAATCCTACTTGGGATGATTGTCAGCAACTGTTACAGGTGCTTTTCACCACGGAGGAACGGGAGCGAATCCTGTCGGAAGTGCGGAAAAACATTCCCGGAGCGGATGGGAGGCCGACCATGCAGCCCCACCTAGTAGAGGAAGGGTTCCCTTCCATGCGGCCGAACTGGGATTTTGAAAGGGCGGAAGGGAGGGAGCGTCTACAAAGGTACCGCCAGACTTTCATGGCCTGCCTCAGGGCCACTGCCAGGAAACCTACAAATTTGTCAAAAGTAAGTTTGATAAGACAGGAACCAAATGAAAGCCCGGCAGCCTTTTTAGAAAGGTTAATGGAAGCCTTTAGGCAGTATACGCCCATGGACCCCCAGGCTGATGAGTCACGCGCAGAAGTTCTGTTAGCTTTTGTGAACCAGGCAGCTCCAGATATCAGGAGAAAGTTACAGAAGATAGAAGGGCTGGGGGAACTGTCAATACAGGATCTGGTAAGGGCAGCTGAGAAAGTGTTTAATAACAGAGAGACCCCTGAGGAGAGGGAGGACAGGATTAGACGGGAAGAAAGAGAATATGAGGAGCGGATTAGACGGGAGGAAAGGGAATATAGGGCTGAAGAGAACCGGAGAAATCAGAAAGAGCTGGCTCAGATCCTTTTTGCGGGGACGAGAAAAGGGCCCGAAGCCCCGAGAACTAAAGACACCCGGTCGGGAGAAAAGGAAAAACCAGCTAGACCCGCCCTAAAGAGAGACCAATGTGCTTACTGCAAAGAGCAGGGACACTGGAAAAATGAGTGCCCCAAGAGAGATCTGAAGAAAAAGACTGTAAAAAAGGAAGAATCTTCCTCGGGGACCCACGTCTTATATGCAGGAGAGGATAGTGATTAGGGGGGTCAGGGCCCGGCACCTCTCCCCGAGTCCTGGGTAACTATTAATGTGGAGGGGAAACCGGTCGGCTTCATGGTGGATACGGGAGCCCAATACTCAGTTCTCAACCAGAAAATTGGGCCAATGTCCAAAAAGACTAGCTTCGTCCAGGGAGCCACCGGGACAAAGAGATATTACTGGACTACTAAACGAAAAGTGGACTTGGGAGCCCAACGGGTGTCCCACTCATTTCTGGTGATTCCAGAATGTCCGGCCCCTTTATTAGGAAGAGATCTATTGACCAAAGTCAATGCGCAAATTCACTTTGACTCTGGGGGAATATCAGTCACAGACGGGCTTGGACAACCAATTCATGTTTTATCCCTGGCACTGAGAGATGAATACAGACTATATTCACCGAAGCCCCCTGCAGCGGTGGATCCTGCTATGCAACAGTGGCTTCAGAAATACCCTCTGGCCTGGGCAGAGATAGCAGGAGTAGGGCTGGCCAAGCAAAGACCCCCCATTGTTGTTGAATTAAAAGCAAATGCAATTCCTGTGAGGGTGAAACAGTATCCCATGAGCCAGGAGGCCCGGCAAGGAATTATGCCACACATCCAGCGCCTCCTGAAGGCAGGAATTCTCAAAAGGTGCCGGTCCCCATGGAATACTCCCCTGTTGCCTGTGAAAAAGCCCCGGGGGAACAGACTTTAGACCAGTCCAAGATCTTCGTGAAGTCAACAAACGGGTGAGTGACATTCATCCCACTGTCCCTAACCCATACACCCTCCTGAGCCACTTGCCACCAGACTATGTCTGGTATACAATTTTAGACTTGAAAGATGCCTTTTTCAGCTTGCCTTTGGCACCCCAGAGCCAGGAAATCTTCGCTTTTGAATGGGCTGATGAGGACGGCCAAACTGTGGTGCAGCTGACCTGGACTCGCCTCCCACAGGGGTTCAAAAACTCGCCAACGTTGTTCAATGAGGCTTTAGGCGAAGATCTCTGTGAGTATCGAACCAGTCACCCCGAAGTCGTTCTGTTGCAGTATGTAGATGACCTAATGCTGGCTGCTACGACTAAGGAGATATGCCTAAAGGCCACAGGCAATCTCCTCCAGACCTTGGGGACATTAGGGTACCGGGCAAGTGCGAAGAAGGCCCAAATTGCTAGACAGGAAGTCATTTATTTGGGATATAAAATAAAACAGGGACAAAGATGGTTGACTCAGGCTATGAAAGAGACTATTCTACGGATCCCTGAGCCAACAACTCCCCGGCATGTGAGAGAGTTTTTGGGGACTGTTGGGTACTGCAGGCTATGGATCATGGGGTTTGCTGAAAAGGCCCGACCTCTGTATGAAGGAAGTAGAGAAAATAGAGACTGGACTTGGACTGAGCCAATGAGGCGGGCATTTCAGGAACTTCGACAGGCGTTACTGGAAGCCCCAGCCCTTGCTCTCCCTGACCCAGCTAAGCCGTTTCAACTGTTTGTGGATGAAAAGCAGGGAGTAGGGAAGGGAGTCCTGACGCAGCAATGGGGACCGTGGAGACGGCCTGTGGCATATCTCTCTAAACGACTGGATCCGGTAGCTGCGGGATGGCCACCCTGTCTCCGTATCATCGCGGCCACTGCTCTCCTTGTCCATGATGCTGACAAGCTGACTTATGGGCAACGTCTCCTGGTCTACACTCCTCATGCCATAGAGGGAATCCTCAAACAGCCACCGGGTAAGTGGATTTCTAATGCTCGCTTAACCCATTACCAGGCCCTGCTGCTGGATGCTCCCCGGATACACTTTCAAACACCTTGTTTTCTGAACCCTGCCACTTTGCTACCCATCCCGGAGGAGGACGGGCCCCTCCTTGACTGTGTTGAGGTGTTAGCTGAGGTAACCGCCATACGAAAAGACCTCAGCGACTTGCCATTAAAAAACAGTGAGCTGGTATGGTTCACGGATGGGAGCAGTTATATAAAGGATGGACAGAGAAAAGCAGGGGCAGCCATAGTGGATGACACTGGAAGGATCATTTGGGCTGAGGCCTTGCCCCCTGGGACATCAGCTCAAAAAGCAGAACTGATAGCTATGATACAAGCATTAGAGAGGGCAAAAGGGAAAAGAGTCACTGTTTACACTGACAGCCGATATGTATTCGGCACTGTGCACATTCAAGGCCCCATATATAAAGAGCGGGGGCTCTTGACGGCGGAGGGAAAAGAGATTAAAAACGTGCCTGAGATTCGCAGACTCTTGGCAGCCGTCCACTTGCCCCGGGCAGTGTCCATAGTGCATGTCCCGGGACACCAGAAAGGAGAGGGTGCCAGGGCCCGAGGCAACCGTGCAGCCGATGCAGCAGCCCGTGAGGCAGCTGCTGGGGACCACGAGGCCCATATACTGACTGTGGGATTGCCACCGCCGGGGATGGGAACACTTCCCCCAAGCCCCATGTACTCCGCCTCTGATTTGAGCTGGGTGCAAGATAATACCACCCGTCCTGCTGGCAAAAACGGATGGTATCGGGACCAAGATGACAACCTGTTGCTTCCTGCCGACCTGGGCAGGCATCTCTGTACCCATTTACATCAAACCACCCATTTGGGAGAGAAAAAGACTTTGACACTCCTACAAACAGCGCAGTTGCGGTTTCCCCAACAGAAGAAAACCATCCAGGATATAGTCCGCTCCTGCAAGGCCTGTCAGATGATGAGACCGGGAAAAGGACAGCACACAGGTGTAAGATATCGGGGGGAAAGGCCAGGACATCATTGGGAAATAGATTTCACTGAGGTAAGGCCAGGCAAGTATGGGTACCGTTACCTGTTAGTTTTGGTTGATACGTTTTCCGGGTGGGTAGAAGCTTACCCCACTAAAAAGGAGACAGCGGTAGTGGTGGCTAAGAAACTCCTAGAAGAGATTATACCTAGGTTTGGGCTGCCGGTATCTATTGGCTCTGACAATGGACCTGCATTTGTGAGTAAAATTGTGCAGGGACTGGCCTCAGCCCTGGGGACCAAATGGAAGTTACATTGCGAGTACAGTCCCCAGAGCTCAGGACAGGTAGAAAGAATGAATCGGACCCTAAAAGAAACTTTGACAAAACTGGCAATTGAGACTGGCGGGGACTGGGTGACCCTCCTTCCTTTCGCGCTTTTTCGGGCATGCAATACCCCCTATAAACTAGGCCTGACTCCCTTTGAAATTGTATATGGAAGTCCACCTCCCATTTGTCC
>NW_024072841.1:0-4801 GCF_014754425.2 Oryx dammah
TGGCTCTAGGTGAGTGTGAGTGAGCACACCAGCATGATTTTCTGGGTCGTGAAGGTCTTTTTTTGTACAGTTCTTCTGTGTATTCTTGCCACCTCTTTTTAATATCTTCTGCTTCTGTTAGGTCCATACCATTTCTGTCCTTTATTGAGCCCATCTTTGCATGAAATGTTCCCTTGATATCTCTAATTTTCTTGAAGATATCTCTAGTCTTTCCCATTCTATTGTTTTCCTCTATTTCTTTGCATTGATTGCTGAGGAAGGTTTTCTTATCTCTCCTTGCTATTCTTAGGAACTCTGCATTGGAGGCTAATTATTTTACAATATAGTGGTGGGTTTTGCCAAAAATTGACATGAATCAGCCATGGGCGCACATGTATTCCCCATCCAGAACCCTCTTCTCACCTCCCTCCCCAGAGTCATCCCAGTGCACCAGCCCTGAGCACCCTGTCTCATGCATCGAACCAGGACTGATGATCTGCTGCACATATGGTAATATACATGATTCAACATTACCCTCTCAAATCATGCCACCCTCGCCCTCTCCCACAGAGTCCAAAAGACTGTTCTTTAGATCTGTGTCTCTTTTGCTGTCTCACATATAGGGTCATCATTACCATCTTTCTGAATTCCATATTTGAGTGTTAGTACACTGTATTGGTGTTTTTCTTTCTGGCTTACTTCACTCTTATACTTCATATAATAGGCTCCAGTTTCATCCATCTCATTAGAACTGATTCAACTGCATTCTTTTTAATGGCTGAGTAATATTCCTTGGTGATGGACATGGCGGCCTGGAGTGCTGCAATTCATGGGGTCACAAAGAGTCGGACATGAATGAGTGACTGAACTGAACTGAATATTGTTAGTTTCTGCCATACATCAACATGGATCAGCCATAGCTATACTTAAGTCCCCTCCACTGGGAAATCTTTTAATCCTGGAATCCTTTGTTCTCGAAGCTGTTCATGGAAGTCTGATCATAAAGTCCATTTAAGCCCCTGACAAGACAAAAGGTACTGTTTGTTCTGCCACTTTTTATCTCTATACGAATGGGAAAGTGTTATACCTTTCAAGTTCAGAGCCTTGAGAATAGTTTAGTCCCTCAGTCATGTGTGACTCTTTGTGATCCCATGGGGTGCAACCCACCAGGCTGCTCTGTCCATGGGGGTTCTCCAGGCAAGAGTGCTGGGGTGGGTTGCCATTTCCTTCTCCAGGAGATCTTCCTTCATTGCAAGCAGATTCTTTATCCTCTGAGTCAACAGGAATGTCCACCAGTAACATAATGCGATTCAATATTTCCTCCCACAATTAACATGGCCATTGTTTTCCATTTACTTTTAACGTGCATGGTGGGAGTTTGACATCATGCTTTAGCATCAGTGTAGCATCAGTGTAGCATGACCCTGACGTGGAATATAACATAAACTCAAAAATAGAAGTATGAATACAATGTTAGATTTCCAATTAAAAAAAAATAGATATGCAACAAGCAACGATGATTTACTGTATGGCATGGGGAACTATAGTCAATATCTTGTAATAACCTAAGATGGAAAATAATCTGAAAAATAACGTATGCATATTTGTATAACTGAAAATCACCTTGCTGTGCACTTGAAACATTGTAAGTCAACTACACTTCAATAAAATATAAATATTATGAGATTAAAAAACGGAACCAGTAAAAGAAATAAATTTTACAATGAAATGAAAGAAAATGAAGTCACTCAGTCATGTCTGACTCTTTGCAACCCTACAGAGTGTAGGCTGGCAGGCTCCAATGTTCATGGGATTTTCCACACAAGAATACTGGAATGCATTGCCATTTCTTTCTTCAAATAGTGCAGGCCAACTGCAGCATACTCCCTGATGGTCTGCGTACTTCCTCTCACATTCCAAGTCTGCATAAGGTGTATTCACATGGGCACCCTGAGCTGCCCAAAAGAGTCTCAGCCCAGATGGTGAGTTTGTGGAAGGTCCCTGGAAGGAAGTCAGAGGCTGAGTCCCAGGCCTTCCCCACCCCTCACTCCCCAGCTCAGCTCAGGAGCCCTTCCAGGTTTCACCAGCATCACTCTAGAATACCAGTGCCCCCAGCTCATCCCCCACCGATTTCCTGGGACTGAAGTGAGACATGGGGACCCAGAAGCCCTGGGAAGAGTCACCTTCAGTGTTTGGGGTCTTCTGGCCCAGACTCTGACCTGAAAGTGAGAGATTTGCCACCAAAAGCTTGGGCTGATTCTCATCCCATCAGAATTCCTGGCCCCTCCAGGTGCCCGAGCACTGAGGTTTCTGTGAATAGGGGGTGGGGTTGGCATCCCATGCCCTCCTGCAGTCCCCTCCCTGCCCTGCACATCTGGCCAAGTAAGAGAAGCTCAGAGAGGATGGAAGGCATGTCTGCAGCTCTGAGTGCCCAGCCGCCCCTGTCATGTACTGTTGAGGAGACCACGGGGCCCTAGAGGATAAATAGGATGTGGTCCCTGGGGGGCTGCCAGCGCCCCTTGGGGTTCCCATGGCTGTGGACCTGCAGCAAGTGGGCGGCCCCTCCATGGGCCCAGTGCCAATGTCTCCAGGCAGGGCTCAGGAGGCATCTCAGCCCAGACCTGAGGTCTCAGCTCTTTCTCTTTCTGCCCAGTCTGACTGCCTGCTCGAGAGGGTGGGACCCAGGTTCTCGTTCTGAGTCAGTCCCGGACAATCTGGCTCCAAATAGCACTCAGAACTTTATTTTCCCAGTCCCCTCCAGGAATGGAATTTACTTCTTGTCTTCAGTCAGTTCATAAATTATTGCAGAGTACCTACTCTGTACCAGGCATTGATGCCACACAGCAGAAATACATCCATGACCCAGGTAAACCCATCTTCTGTAGGTGCTTGAAGAACTCAGATTCTGCAGAATGTGGGCACCAAATGCTAATAATCAGTTATTTTTAAGAGAAGAAACAAGAAAATAACTAGTTTCCATGTCTACACTGTAAAAACATTTAAAAAAATGAAGCTCCTGAACTCTGGTCCAAGCACTTCATGGCAAAAAAAGAAAAAAAATATTAGGGAAAATATGAAAACAGTGACAGAATTTCTTTACTTGGCCAAAATTACTGTGGACAGTGACAGCAGCCATGAAATTAAAAGACCCTTCTCCTTGGAGGAAAAGGTGTGACAAACCTAGACAGTGTATTAGAAAGTGCTGTGCCAACAAAGGTCCTTATAGTCAAAGTTATGGTTTTTCTAGTAGGGATATATGGACATCAGAGTTGGACATAAAGAAGGCTGAGTACTGAAGAACATATTTTTAGGCTGTAATCCTGGAGAAGACTTTTGAGAATCTCATGAACAGCAAGGAGATCAACCCAATCAATCCTAAAGGAAATCAACACGATCAATCCTAGAGGAAATCAACCCTGAGAATATTCATTGGTAGGACTGATGCTAAAGCTGAAGCTGCAATAATTTGACCACACGATGCAAAGAACTGACTATTGGGAAAGACCTTGATGCTGGGAAAGATTGAGGGCAAGAGGAGAAGCGGGCGACAGAGGATGAGATGGTTGGATGACATCAAGACTCAATGGACTTGAGTCTGGGAAAACTCTGGGAGATAGTGAAGGACAGAGAAGCCTGGCATGCTGCAGTCCATGGGGTTGCAAAAGTCACACATGACTTAGTGACTGAACAACGACAACAACGTCTACACTGTAGTTGAGGGAACAGCTGCTTGAGGAGGTGGAGAGCCATGGGTGGGAGCGGGTACATTCTAGAGAGAAAAGAACATTCCACAGAACCCTGGACACAGGGTCTTACTGAGGGGGCAAGGGGAGTGGATGGTGGTCATTTACAGTGCTGCCCACTGTCCAAGGGTGATGATCTTATTTTTAAGAAAAAAATGGAATATATAAGTAAGAGACTGTACGATGAGAAAACTTCATGAAGGTCATATTATATTAACTGCTGTAGAGAAAAGGAAAATGAGAGCATAAACTTAATTTTAACTAAAAATAAATAATTTTGACCTTCAATTATTCTGATATGGGCATGTCAACAGCATTCTAAATGATTTATGTGGATTTTTCTTATGAAAATTGCCCCTTAATAAGGCAAAAACCCATTAACAAGTGATGGAAATGATAGTGTCTACCTTTGTGTCTACTTTTGATTAGGAGTACAAAAGGAACTTGTTGAGTCTGAGTGTTCTCAGAAGAGCTGATATGAGAGAGCACACAGACGTTAAATGGCCCATTTTCTGTGTGTGTGTGTGTGGTGTAATTGCACCAGTATCATTTGGAGGGAAGAAAAGGTGAGAGCTGAGGTTGGGGGCGAGGAGTCAACTCTGGAGGACCATGAACAGGACTGAATTCAGATAGAAGAGTTTGGAGTTTGCCCTGAAGATGTAGGCACCATGGAAGGATTTGGGGGCAGAAAACAGATTCTGAAATGTGAGTTAGAAAGATGAAATGTGGAGGGTGAACTGGAGATGGGAGTGTGGGTCTGGAGCTCAGAACCCAGGGAGGTTAGGCCTGGAATCCAGGGGTGGCTTTGGGTGGACTCCGTGGATGGAGAGGACATCAGGGGTCAGAGGGGCCCTGGGGGCTGAATTCTTTTACTGTGTGATTGTATATGAGATGTAAGTGTGGAGGAGTTGAGTGTGACCTTCAGCAATGCCCTCAGAGATCTGCTGAACTGAGGGGTTGGGGAGTGAGGAGGGCTGGGGAGTTTTGCAAAGTACACTTTGCTCCCACAAGAAAGCACAACTCTTCCTCTTGGGCCCAGAGGGCAGGCTTTACTTCTCCCAGTGACAGGCCAGTGTCTG
>NW_024072842.1:0-4800 GCF_014754425.2 Oryx dammah
TGGCTCTAGGTGAGTGTGAGTGAGCACACCAGCATGATTTTCTGGGTTGTGAAGGTCTTTTTTTGTACAGTTCTTCTGTGTATTCTTGCCACCTCTTTTTAATATCTTCTGCTTCTGTTAGGTCCATACCATTTCTGTCCTTTATTGAGCCCATCTTTGCATGAAATGTTCCCTTGATATCTCTAATTTTCTTGAAGATATCTCTAGTCTTTCCCATTCTATTGTTTTCCTCTATTTCTTTGCATTGATTGCTGAGGAAGGCTTTCTTATCTCTCCTTGCTATTCTTAGGAACTCTGCATTGGAGGCTAATTATTTTACAATATAGTGGTGGGTTTTGCCAAAAATCGACATGAATCAGCCATGGGCGCACATGTATTCCCCATCCAGAACCCTCCTCTCACCTCCCTCCCCAGAGTCATCCCAGTGCACCAGCCCTGAGCACCCTGTCTCATGCATCGAACCAGGACTGATGATCTGCTGCACATATGGTAATATACATGATTCAACATTACCCTCTCAAATCATGCCACCCTCGCCCTCTCCCACAGAGTCCAAAAGACTGTTCTTTAGATCTGTGTCTCTTTTGCTGTCTCACATATAGGGTCATCATTACCATCTTTCTGAATTCCATATTTGAGTGTTAGTACACTGTATTGGTGTTTTTCTTTCTGGCTTACTTCACTCTTATACTTCATATAATAGGCTCCAGTTTCATCCATCTCATTAGAACTGATTCAACTGCATTCTTTTTAATGGCTGAGTAATATTCCTTGGTGATGGACATGGCGGCCTGGAGTGCTGCAATTCATGGGGTTACAAAGAGTCGGACATGAATGAGTGACTGAACTGAACTGAATATTGTTAGTTTCTGCCATACATCAACATGGATCAGCCATAGCTATACTTAAGTCCCCTCCACTGGGAAATCTTTTAATCCTGGAATCCTTTGTTCTTGAAGCTGTTCATGCAAGTCTGATCATAAAGTCCATTTAAGCCCCTGACAAGACAAAAGGTTCTGTTTGTTCTGCCACTTTTTATCTCTATACGAATGGGAAAGTGTTATACCTTTCAAGTTCAGAGCCTTGAGAATAGTTTAGTCCCTCAGTCATGTGTGACTCTTTGTGATCCCATGGGGTGCAACCCACCAGGCTGCTCTGTCCATGGGGGTTCTCCAGGCAAGAATGCTGGGGTGGGTTGCCATTTCCTTCTCCAGGAGATCTTCCTTCATTGCAGGCAGATTCTTTATCCTCTGAGTCAACAGGAATGTCCACCAGTAACATAATGCAATTCAATATTTCCTCCCACAATTAACATGGCCATTGTTTTCCATTTACTTTTAACGTGCATGGTGGGAGTTTGACATCATGCTTTAGCATCAGTGTAGCATCAGTGTAGCATGACCCTGACGTGGAATATAACATAAACTCAAAAATAGAAGTATGAATACAACGTTAGATTTCCAATTAAAAAAAATAGATATGCAACAAGCAACAGTGATTTACTGTATGGCATGGGGAACTATAGTCAATATCTTGTAATAACCTAGGATGGAAAATAATCTGAAAAATAACGTATGCATATTTGTATAACTGAAAATCACCTTGCTGTGCACTTGAAACATTGGAAGTCAACTACACTTCAATAAAATATAAATATTATGAGATTAAAAAACGGAACCAGTAAAAGAAATAAATTTTACAATGAAATGAAAGAAAATGAAGTCACTCAGTCATGTCTGACTCTTTGCAACCCTACAGAGTGTAGGCTGGCAGGCTCCAATGTTCATGGGATTTTCCACACAAGAATACTGGAATGCATTGCCATTTCTTTCTTCAAATAGTGCAGGCCAACTGCAGCATACTCCCTGATGGTCTGCGTACTTCCTCTCACATTCCAAGTCTGCATAAGGTTTATTCACATGGGCACCCTGAGCTGCCCAAAAGAGTCTCAGCCCAGATGGTGAGTTTGTGGAAGGTCCCTGGAAGGAAGTCAGAGGCTGAGTCCCAGGCCTTCCCCACCCCTCACTCCCCAGCTCAGCTCAGGAGCCCTTCCAGGTTTCACCAGCATCACTCTAGAATACCAGTGCCCCCAGCTCATCCCCCACCGATTTCCTGGGACTGAAGTGAGACATGGGGACCCAGAAGCCCTGGGAAGAGTCACCTTCAGTGTTTGGGGTCTTCTGGCCCAGACTCTGACCTGAAAGTGAGAGATTTGCCACCAAAAGCTTGGGCTGATTCTCATCCCATCAGAATTCCTGGCCCCTCCAGGTGCCCGAGCACTGAGGTTTCTGTGAATAGGGGGTGGGGTTGGCATCCCATGCCCTCCTGCAGTCCCCTCCCTGCCCTGCACATCTGGCCAAGTAAGAGAAGCTCAGAGAGGATGGAAGGCATGTCTGCAGCTCTGAGTGCCCAGCCGCCCCTGTCATGTACTGTTGAGGAGACCACGGGGCCCTAGAGGATAAATAGGATGTGGTCCCTGGGGGGCTGCCAGCGCCCCTTGGGGTTCCCATGGCTGTGGACCTGCAGCAAGTGGGCGGCCCCTCCATGGGCCCAGTGCCAATGTCTCCAGGCAGGGCTCAGGAGGCATCTCAGCCCAGACCTGAGGTCTCAGCTCTTTCTCTTTCTGCCCAGTCTGACTGCCTGCTCGAGAGGGTGGGACCCAGGTTCTCGTTCTGAGTCAGTCCCGGACAATCTGGCTCCAAATAGCACTCAGAACTTTATTTTCCCAGTCCCCTCCAGGAATGGAATTTACTTCTTGTCTTCAGTCAGTTCATAAATTATTGCAGAGTACCTACTCTGTACCAGGCATTGATGCCACACAGCAGAAATACATCCATGACCCAGGTAAACCCATCTTCTGTAGGTGCTTGAAGAACTCAGATTCTGCAGAATGTGGGCACCAAATGCTAATAATCAGTTATTTTTAAGAGAAGAAACAAGAAAATAACTAGTTTCCATGTCTACACTGTAAAAACATTTAAAAAAATGAAGCTCCTGAACTCTGGTCCAAGCACTTCATGGCAAAAAAAGAAAAAAAATATTAGGGAAAATATGAAAACAGTGACAGAATTTCTTTACTTGGCCAAAATTACTGTGGACAGTGACAGCAGCCATGAAATTAAAAGACCCTTCTCCTTGGAGGAAAAGGTGTGACAAACCTAGACAGTGTATTAGAAAGTGCTGTGCCAACAAAGGTCCTTATAGTCAAAGTTATGGTTTTTCTAGTAGGGATATATGGACATCAGAGTTGGACATAAAGAAGGCTGAGTACTGAAGAACATATTTTTAGGCTGTAATCCTGGAGAAGACTTTTGAGAATCTCATGAACAGCAAGGAGATCAACCCAATCAATCCTAAAGGAAATCAACACGATCAATCCTAGAGGAAATCAACCCTGAGAATATTCATTGGTAGGACTGATGCTAAAGCTGAAGCTGCAATAATTTGACCACACGATGCAAAGAACTGACTATTGGGAAAGACCTTGATGCTGGGAAAGATTGAGGGCAAGAGGAGAAGCGGGCGACAGAGGATGAGATGGTTGGATGACATCAAGACTCAATGGACTTGAGTCTGGGAAAACTCTGGGAGATAGTGAAGGACAGAGAAGCCTGGCATGCTGCAGTCCATGGGGTTGCAAAAGTCACACATGACTTAGTGACTGAACAACGACAACAACGTCTACACTGTAGTTGAGGGAACAGCTGCTTGAGGAGGTGGAGAGCCATGGGTGGGAGCGGGTACATTCTAGAGAGAAAAGAACATTCCACAGAACCCTGGACACAGGGTCTTACTGAGGGGGCAAGGGGAGTGGATGGTGGTCATTTACAGTGCTGCCCACTGTCCAAGGGTGATGATCTTATTTTTAAGAAAAAAATGGAATATATAAGTAAGAGACTGTACGATGAGAAAACTTCATGAAGGTCATATTATATTAACTGCTGTAGAGAAAAGGAAAATGAGAGCATAAACTTAATTTTAACTAAAAATAAATAATTTTGACCTTCAATTATTCTGATATGGGCATGTCAACAGCATTCTAAATGATTTATGTGGATTTTTCTTATGAAAATTGCCCCTTA
Organism: Oryx dammah; assembly: GCF_014754425.2. NCBI lineage: Eukaryota > Metazoa > Chordata > Mammalia > Artiodactyla > Bovidae > Oryx > Oryx dammah. The sequence continues at coordinate 4,083 of NW_024072842.1, forward strand.
ATAAGGCAAAAACCCATTAACAAGTGATGGAAATGATAGTGTCTACCTTTGTGTCTACTTTTGATTAGGAGTACAAAAGGAACTTGTTGAGTCTGAGTGTTCTCAGAAGAGCTGATATGAGAGAGCACACAGACGTTAAATGGCCCATTTTCTGTGTGTGTGTGTGTGGTGTAATTGCACCAGTATCATTTGGAGGGAAGAAAAGGTGAGAGCTGAGGTTGGGGGCGAGGAGTCAACTCTGGAGGACCATGAACAGGACTGAATTCAGATAGAAGAGTTTGGAGTTTGCCCTGAAGATGTAGGCACCATGGAAGGATTTGGGGGCAGAAAACAGATTCTGAAATGTGAGTTAGAAAGATGAAATGTGGAGGGTGAACTGGAGATGGGAGTGTGGGTCTGGAGCTCAGAACCCAGGGAGGTTAGGCCTGGAATCCAGGGGTGGCTTTGGGTGGACTCCGTGGATGGAGAGGACATCAGGGGTCAGAGGGGCCCTGGGGGCTGAATTCTTTTACTGTGTGATTGTATATGAGATGTAAGTGTGGAGGAGTTGAGTGTGACCTTCAGCAATGCCCTCAGAGATCTGCTGAACTGAGGGGTTGGGGAGTGAGGAGGGCTGGGGAGTTTTGCAAAGTACACTTTGCTCCCACAAGAAAGCACAACTCTTCCTCTTGGGCCCAGAGGGCAGGCTTTACTTCTCCCAGTGACAGGCCAGTGTCTG